>NC_056732.1:6564380-6566880 GCF_019279795.1 Protopterus annectens | reverse complement strand
AAAGGTCAGTTGTCAACCTCCTCTCCGGTCCAGCTGGTGAATCTGGGAATCTTAAGGCAATGTTACAACTGCCTCATGTACACAGACAACCCTCTCCTCCTCCCAACAAATTCCAACACATGTGAGAGATGAAACCATATAGCCAAACTGGAGGCTAAGCTCTCTCAACTCAGTACTGGCGTAACCAGTCAGGAGGAGAAGGAAACCACACTCACTACAATTCCAGTCTCACATAGATCTACCATGACAGCAAACAAACACGTAAATACACAAAAACATACTAGGGGGCTCTAAATAAAAATCTGCCTAAGCAGCAGAGACCTCCAAAGCAGACACCCAAGCAACCGCTACAAAACAAAACACGTGCAACACACAGCTCACAAAGCCAGTGTGCCAAACAGCCACAGCCCTTAAGGCTAAACAACACACCTGACACACTTGTAATAGGTGACTCTATCGTCAGGCATACTGACGTCCCGCTCACCAGGCTGAACAAGGAGAAGGTCACGGTGAGTTGCCTGTCGGGCTCTAGGATTCACCGCATAACACAAGCACTCAGGTCACTCCAAGGCAAGTACAAATATGACTCAATCATTGTCCATGCTGGTGTGAATGACGTACCTCCCTGGAGTACATGAAAAGAGACAGAGGAGCCCTCTGAGCAAGTAACCCAGGCCGGTATGACCCTGACCTTGAGTAGCATCTTACCCTCACCAAGAATGATGCCACAATATAAAGACAAGATGATCAATTTCAACAATTGGCTTAAGTATTTGTGTCATTCAAAGGGGATCCAATGCCTGTCAGCCTGGGATGACATGCACGACAAGCCACGATGCTTCGCTAGGGACGGCTTGCACCTGTCACCCCTGGGCTTTTGGATATTGGCAATGGCTCTTGCTACCCCCATAGTGCCTTTTTTTAGCCAAGGCTCAAAAGACAAACCCACCTCCATAGGTATCACAAGGGATAAGAAACTAAGAGTAATGCTACTCAACGCCAGAAGTCTAAACCTCAAGATGCACGCACTCGAAACTCTCCTTAGCATGGAGAACATCGATATCTGTGCAGTAACAGAAACCTGGCTCAAGGCTCCCGAGAGCACCCCAGCACTACCAGGTTATACCTCATACCATGCTGTTCGGCCCCAAAACTTGGACCGAACCACAAAAGGAGGGGGAGTATCAATATTTGTCAAAGATACCCACACCTCCAGGTTGGTGGCACAGCACGAAGCATCAGAGACTATCCATGTGCAACTAACAGTGGGTAAAACTGCCTTCCAGTTTATAGCCTGCTACAGATCACCCTCCCAAACCCAGGAACCCCACTCGGCCTCCCTGAGAACACTGGAAAATATGAAGGTCTCTCCAAACACCATTATATTGTGCGACTTCAACTACCCAAACATAGACTGGGAGCATTACTCTAGCTCCAACACCCTAGCCCAAAGGTTCCTAGAATTTATAAACTCACATGCTATGGAACAACTTGTTACCACTCCCATTGGAGGGGAAAACATACTGGACCTGATCATCACCAACATGGGCACTCTATGCTCCAGACCAGAAGTGTATCCCTCACTGGTAAGATCAGACCATAAACTAATCTCACTGGATATTCACATCCCGACCCCAACCCCGCCCAGAAAATCACAGTGAAAAACTTCTCTAAAGCAAATTTCACACTCCTCAAAACCGAGGTGGAATCCTTCAAAGCTCCCAGGCCTGTGGAAAATATGTCGCAGACCGCAGAATCCTTTATAAATGCATACTATGAACACTTTCAGGAATGCATAGATCATGCAATCCCAAAAAAAACCAAGACCCAATCCTCCAAAGGTAGACGTCCTGTCTGGTGGACCCCATCCATAAACAAACTATACAATAGAAGGAGGAAGCCTACTACATGATAGAGCAAAATCCCAAAAAGGGAAGACATCTCTGATCAGAATTAGCAAAAAACTACGAGCACTCATAAAATCATCTAAGGCCAGCTTCGAGAGAAAAACTGCACAGGACACTAAGGATGATCACAAGGCTTTCTTTAGTTATGTTAGGAACTTGGGTGGGAATTCCCAGATATGCTCAGAATTAGTCCAAAATGACAAAAAATACACCGAACCCACAGACATTGGTTCATGGGTTGGTACTAGGCTAACTGCCCTTGCGAGCCATTTTAAGCCTAGCGAGTTATCCCCTGTGAGATTCAAACCCTGTGCCTTGTGTTTATAAGGGAAACACCTTAACCATTAGGCCACCCTCCCAACTATTGCCACCATCCAAGCCGACAGGTTCAGTGCAAACTCCCCCCCCTCCCCACCAAAAGGGCAAATATCTATCACAGCAGAGTGCTGCCCCCTGACATCTCAGATGCTCAGGTAAGAGCTGCCCTCTCCAAAGCAAAAAACACAGCATCAATGGGACTAGACGGTGTCCCGGGCTGCGTCCTACATGAACTCCAAGAAGAGCTAAACCCAAACATAAAACTACTGTTCAAT
>NC_056732.1:6526880-6554380 GCF_019279795.1 Protopterus annectens | reverse complement strand
GTCATTACAGAGAGAGGATGGTCCACTGAAACCACATATGTATACGAGTATCATATTTTTAGTAAGATTTTTGCCATCACTAAACAGTGACAAGCATTTGAGTTTCAGACTCCGTATCATTCAGAAAATGCGTAACACAAATCCTGTTGTTCTGAGTTTATAAAAGCAATATTAAAAATCTGTCCCTATTTTGGGCCTATCTACCCCATTGTTTTAGGCTTTGTCCAGATTTCCTGTGCTAAGAGGTTGAGAGGTGGTATTGTTGGACAATGGATATAAGTTGTTATACACGAAACCACCATAAAAGAGCAGGAACAACACCTCAAGCAGATGCACAGAAGTTTATTCTATTTTTCTAATAAGCACTTTAGCAAGTGTGTGGGGGTGTTATTTCCTTTTTGTGTCTTTTTCCTCTATGTATGGCCCTTTTATTTCATGTTGTCTCTAATGAATTAGTATGATTAACTAATTAACCAATTGTGTAACTATATATAAAATGATGCATTTGTTTGTGAATGATTATTCCTTTGAAGGCTGTGGAAGCCGAGGTACCAGAATAAACTTCTGTGCATCTGCTTGAGGTGTTGTTCCTGCTCTTTTATGGTGGTTTCGTGTATTACTTGTTCTATTTGGTTGTGCTATAAGTTGTTATATGCTGGCCTGGCTCTTGGTCTCATATGGACAAGAAACAGTTTAAATATAAACAGTCTGCCAGTTGCAAGGCCCATAGTTGCCAATATTCTGATATTAACCATAAAACTCAGACTGTTGTATAAGGAGAAGTTTTGTCTATGTAACCTTTCTGGATTCTGCAACAGAATATTCCTTTGTCACAACAAAGTTGTACTTTATCCACCGACATACCCAGTGTGATGTAGGATGAAAAGTTTTGGAATAGAAACTTGCTTTCGTGAGCAGGTTATACACTGCTGTCAAGTGAACAAATTCTCAAGACACAGCATTTGCAGGCTTCATACATTTGAAATAAATAATCCTATTTTTAATAACAGCACAATCTGCAATTGCTTTTCATCCATGGATGTGTGAATCCGCACTTCTTATTCATGAAGCATCCTGTGATCTAATATTATGGTTTATAGGTGAGTTTTATGCTAACTGCCAAGCTTAGTTAATAACCTAAAGTTAGAATCAAACTCAGTTCTTTGTGTTTATGAGGTGAAGACCTCGCCCATTGTGCTAAACCACCCCTTTATATTTTTGCAATATACTTATTTTATAATGTGTACATAGTTATTATTTGCTTAGTTACTGTTTTCCATGCTGAATGCCTTATAGAGTCGTTGTTCTACGTAAGATCTCAGCACTGAATGAACTGCTTGAAAGTTTACAAGTTTTTGCTGTACATTAAAATCCTGAACCAAGTCTTAATTTCCTACATCTTTTTGTTGGCTGCTTCCACATTTTCTACACTATTGATATAAAAATGATCCCTTCTGCCTCAAAGATATTCCTATCATGTGAGACATTAGCAGCATTTTATAGCTTTTCGAAGGCCATGTCTGTGTTCCCAAATGCTTGCTTATTGTATGTCTAAAATATTTTACTGCCCTTTCTATTCATTCAGACAGTGCACTGAGCCATTCACCATGTCTCCGTATGTCTTCACAGAATCAGCTATAAGTAAATTTAAGTGTACAGTGTAGCAGACGTCTGCCACCCTACCATTAAAAAAATCCCTGTATGTTTACAGACCAGTGCACTCTGTAACCAGTGTATTATCATTCCCTTTATTATGATACAACCATCTGCTACTCTGTCAGTGAAGAAGTTCCTCATTATGTAATCACAATTACCCAGGGTGTGAGAAGTTTCATGTTTCATGCACTTCTTCTTTGAGTATGCATCTATAATCATCCATTTCCATGCTCCTGAAGAAGTACATGTACAAGTGTCCACAAAAAAATGCTTAATGCTTTGCTCGCATCTTTTACTGGTTTGTTGTAATTATTCAACAACCTGTCAGTGTTGAGACGAGTTCTTGCACTTTCCCACGGGTGCCCTAGCTGTAATAAATATTACTGGAGCTGCCCTACATTTTCAGGCATTCTTTCATAACCATTCACCAACCTCTCAGTGCAGAAATACATCCTTGTATCTCTGCAGACCTACTGATGCTGCAAGAGATGTTACTGTTTCTGCACTAACTGTTGATGCAGGTTATTACATCCATCCACCATTATCTTGTTACAGTGAATTCTGTGTTTGTACAGCTGCACAGAGTATCATATTTCTTTTTGTGTACTTGCACTTTAGGTATGCTTTTGCAAAGATTTGCAGCGGTTTTGTTATAGAAATGCCTCAGTGTAATCCTCAGAAACAATCAGTCTTTACCCAATGAACAAAAAAAAAAAAAAGACCAGCAACTTATTCAAATGTACGTGTATTTTATCAAACAAAGTGTGCGCTTTTCTCAGCCACTATTAAGCAAGTGAGCGAGCATTGCATATTACTTTAAAACTGACCCTGGCAATGTGTTGCCATAATATACTGTCTTAGTGCAGAAATGCATCAGTATGCTTCCAAGGGTGTGACCAATGTTGTTCTGGTGTTAACAATTAGGGTACTGTACTGTAATGTAGTGTATACTGTGCTTCATTTTTGTTTGTTGTAGTATACTGTTCCAGTCATTCAATGCCCTATCTTTGCACAATGCACCATTGTGTTTCCTTATTTCTTTACAGATGCCCACTTTGTAAATATTTACCTCTGCTCTGCCTTTAGATTGGTTGTATAAATCACCCACTATATTCTCAATGCAGTAATCCATATTTGTATCTCCACAGAGCTGTCAGTTTTATAATTAATAATATTGTGTAACATCATTATGCAGACTATTGCAATATCTACCACCTTCTCTGGCTAATTCTGATTTTATTGTGCTTATTTATCTATTCATTTATTTATTAAGATTTTACAACTGTAAAAGATTGCATGGCACCCATCAAAAAGAATAAGTGAAGTTTGGTGATGTCCTGGCCAAATTTCCCCTTGCAGTATAAATACCACCTCAGGTCTTCCCTGTAAAGAGGCCACTTGTTACGTGGGTTAGTCCCATTAAGCTAAGAATAAATGAAAATAAAATAGCAGTATACCTAGTGGGTTTATTATCAAAATCTTTTAAACTGAGGTTTAGTCTCTCTGAGATGATCAAATGTGATTAAACTTGGTGTGAATTTTCATATTAAAATTCCTGGCATTCACTTACCCCATACTGATGTTAGTTGTATTTTTGATTTTTCCTGTGCATTACAATACAATCAGTACTTAATGATACTGGATTTATCCTTATAGGAAACACATGCACTGAACTTGGAAAAATATTTTTCCCGTACCCACTCTGAAGGGTAAACTGTGAAGAATCAAGCCATAATTTGACACCTGCATATTATAAAACTGTGCAATGCCTTGTGCCCAGCTTACTTAATGATTCACTGAACAGTAAGATACACTACAGGTCAATGTTGAAATGACAATTAGCACAAGGTCTGATGTATACTTACAATGAAATGTAACTTCCAATCAGAACTAAAAGATTGTTACTTGTACTATGTTAAAATGCAAAACTGATATTCTTTATTTAGGCATATAATGGCCTCCTGTTTCAGAATAATAAGGCAATACAAGCTGCTTTTAAAGGCTAAACTGCAGTAGTGGTGCTGCGGTAGCCTTGTCGCCTCACAGTAAGACGCTGTCCGGTTCGATTCTCAGCTAGAGCGTCTTCTGTGTGGAGACATGCGTGAATGGGCGTACCTTCGTTGAAGGTTGTGCATCAGAGCTGGCAACTCGGCACGTAAAAATCTACTGCCAATAATTAGCAGATTGGCGTTCCGCTGTGGTGACCCCTAACCGGGAAAAGCCGAAAGACACAACAACAACATGGAAGGGAATATGCAGTAAAGTTTAACAAAAAAATACATTTTATTTTAGCTAGTAAACTGAATTTTAAGGTTTCTCCTGATTTATGGCATTATTTAATTCCATCTATTTTCAGCCAGTAGTTGTTTGCTTTTTAGTCCGTCATTAAAAGCTACGGTAATCAGTATTTATTTAAATATAGTGCGATAAAATGTGATGTAAGATAATTGCTGTGCTTCTGATATGAATACAGCAGTGACTGTAATAGCAAGTACGTAGTAAAATGCTGCTATAGTCAGGAAGCAAATGGCAAGAGACAAAGAAACATTTATTTATGTATGTATGTATTATTATTTAATTATCTTATTTAAAAAAAAAAAAAAAAAGTGTAAGCACAAAAAGTTCAGTTTAGGATGTACCATACAATATAGAGCACAACATGCGTATCACAGTTAAAATATTTGTAAAATGTTTTGTTTGGATAACAATGGCAGGTTACTTACTGTTTTGAATACAGTTTCACGAGGTACGCATTTGGGTATTAAATTTGATCTAAAAATTACCTTCTGCATTAGATTTAATCAATACAAAGGAATTTTCCCAATCTTTACACGAAAATCATCTGTAGATACAACAGAAATCATCATAACCAACACAAGATACAAAATTGTATAGCCTCACAATGTTACTTCTGTATTTAAATTACTTTTTATATTGTTTATGCTACTGCAAAGTGAAATCAGAAAAAATTACAGCATCCTGTAAAATTAAAAGAGATCGATCATCAAAGCCTGCAAGGTACATACATTTAAAGCATTAATCATGCTTAGAATATCTGTACTGACTGCATTGCAAGCTAATACATGAAAAACCTTCACCTGTCTTTTAGTTTAGGGTAAAGGCCAGTATTTATGGCCTCTGTTTTTCTAGTGATGCCTTACCTCCCCTCTTCATATAAGGAATTCTAAGTGTTCAACTTTCACCATTTCCAGATTGCTTATTTTAACATTTATGGTCAAGCCTGCCTGTCTTATAGATTCTAACACAGCCTATACTTTTAGTAAGAGAGTCTCCCAGTTCTCGGAATGCATGATGTCATCCAGGTGTGCCACAGCATATCAAGAGTGAGTTTTCAGTATTTTATTCACCAGCATCTGAAAGGTATAGCTGGAGCACCATATAGGCCAAATGGTAACATATTGTACTGAAATAAACATTAAGGTTACAAAGGTTGTTTTTTTTCTTTGGCAGAGGGTTGTGTGGTCTCCGCTAGAATCCCTTTCTCAAATCTAGTGTTAAGTATTTTATCTTGCATAGATGCTATATTAACATCAATTTTGTGCATGGGATGGCTATCAAATGTTGAAATTATACAGTTTCTTGAAGTCATCGTAGAATTTAATACGTCTGTCAGGTTTAGGAAGTAACATCACTGAACTGATCCAGTCACCTAGTGACACTATTACTCCTACATGACCAACTTTTTAACTTCTTGTCCTACTGTTGTTATGATTCTGGTGCTCTGTAAGGTTTCAATGTAACTTTCTTTCCAGGTGTTATCTCTATATTAGTTTCATTTTCTCAGGCATGTATGTGGATGCTCCAATGTATATTAATAGAAATTATCTTATTTGTGTAATTGTGACAAGGATTCCTTTAACTGCATTTCAGGTAGATTTTTTTAGTTCCTGTTATATGGACATTAGCTTGCAAGCTGACCATTAAACTTTACATTTCTTTCCATGTTTTCTACATAATAATTTCATTGATTCACTCTTTCTTTATCTTTTCTTCCTAACCTTAAACTTTACTGCATTTTTTTTCTTTTGGCAATCTGAAATGGCTCCTATTTCCTTAAACAAAAATGTATTCTTCATGAACAGTACTACTAGTAAAACTTGGTCTCCTGGGTTATGTTCCCTACTTTGGTCATTTTTAGATTAAACTCAGTGTTGCAATTCCAGGGCTTTCTGCAGGTGCTCCTTTACTATGGATACAACTGGCTTTGGTCTATCCTTCAAACTAACACAGTGATCTATCACACTTTTAAAAGGTATCTTCTCTTCTCCAAAGTTCCATCGGGATACCTGTTGTACAGAAGCTCAAATGGGGTAAATCTAATTAAGGCTTGCAGCACATCAGAGACTGTAAATAGTAAATAGGGTAGCAAATGGCCCAGGTTTATCATCGGTTTCAATAATGCCCCTTAACATGGACCTCAGTGAAGCATTCCACTAATAAATAAATCTTCAAATGGCAGACTAATGCCTTCAATTTTTTTTATATTAAAGCACTGACATAAATGAATTACAACCCTTGTTTTAAAGGGAGGGATTCCCCACTAATGGGCAAAGTTTGATTGCATAAGCATCAATTGTCTAAGGCTCAGGACACTGAGGATCAGATCACAGAGTGCTGCTTTCCATAGGAAATCATTCTTAGCAAGATTTCTGTGCTGGTAGTGCTACCTTTTTGTGAATATTTCTCCCTTCTTTGAGTTGGTGGAAGGGGCTTGCCCCTGTAAAAACACTTATTTTTTTTATTTTCTTTTTTTGGTGAGTTCTTCTTTGGGAATCGCATATTGATGATTCAGATTGTGAAGACTGGTAGAGATGGGTGAAGGCTGCCAGTCTAGCCAGATAGAATTGCGCAGCTAATTCTATCATTTGTAAATACTGTGAAATGTTGAAATGCTGGCTTGCTTCCTAAATGAAAGAATATGTTGTGAAATGTTGAACTTAAAAACAATGTGGCAACATTGCCCTCTGCTGGTCCTTTGAAATTAAAATTACTTTATGTATGTACCTTTGAAGTTAGAATTTGGAGTTTATGAACCTGGAGTAAGCATCCTGCTTATTGTTTTAACTTAAGGAATAATTACTAGAATTTACATGTGGAATGTTCTTTATTGCTCTAAGTGTAAAATAATGTAAATGCAGTTTCTGTTAGCCTGGGAACACCATAAAAGTATAAAATGATGTAATGTTTTATCAGAACTGCAGTTTCAATTTAAACAGAGAGAACCAGAAGTCATTAAACATTTTGTCTTGAACATCCAATTCAGCACTGCCTTATGCTCTCTTTATGTAAGTAGTATGTTAGAACTGTTAGAAGTAGCCAAGAATTAGAAAGTTGAGACTAAGTGCTTTTCTGTGATGTCAAAACTGTACTACTGATTTATTTTAAGTATTTCTGTGTAATCTCTGAACTCCTGACTAGCACTGACTGTGTAGTATAAAGTATTGCCTTGTGGTTTTAATTATTTATTATTAAATATTTTAAAACCTTCCAACTGTGGCTAGTTTGTGTAGAGATAGGTTAAGCTCTAGAGTAAATTGCATATTTATAGAGCTTACTGTACAAAGCCACTCTAATAAGCCTTGACTGATTAGTCACATTTACCAATTGGATAGTAATATTGCACAGTAATAACTGGACACCCTTTTAAGGGCCTTTGGGTAGCTGATAATATTAGTGGGTAGTGGCAAGTAGAACTACCGTATAGTCTGGGAGAAAGGGGTACACATTGAGAAACTTTGCCTGCCTTCCCCAGGAGTGTCTGTGTGGTTGTATAACCTCATCTCAAAGTGTGTGTGTGTGTGTGTGTGTGTGTGTGTGTGTGTGTGTGTGTGTGTGTGTGTGTGTGTGTGTGTGTGTGAGTGAGCTACTTGGGCAGGGACACGAAGCACTGGTTGGACAGAGAGGGTGCTAGAGGTTTTGGCTTGCCCACTAGGCTGAGATCTGGACCCTATAAATGTGCCAGTGGGGAGTCTTATTAGGGACCTGGAGAGCAAGGGAGCTACCAGCCCCAGACTGTTATCGCTGTGTGCTCTTAAAGGAAATTGTACTTTACTGTGTGTATTTGTTATCCTTTCCTCATATATGAGGCGCCCTCTCTGGTGTTAGTGGTGAGGATTGAGGCTCCATGATTGCTGGGCCAGGGCATGGGCATCACATATTAATTGGTGTTAGTGGCTGGGATATTCACAACATATTAATTGTTTGGCAGAGGTGGGATATCCACATTAGGTGGCAAATATTAATTGGCTTGTAGTGGTGTGGGTAGAGTGAATCCTGTAGCTTGCGTACAAGTGAGCTTTGAAGGTGTTTTTATACTCTAAAACAGCCACGCAGTGAATACTCAGAGTTCAGATCACAATTCTTTTATTTCTTTTGTTAGCTTAGTTAGTCATGGTGAGCAGGCAGCATGTCAGCAGAGGAGTATGGAAAGCTGACAAGGAGCTAGCTGGTGCTGATGTGCCAGGCTAGGGGACTGGTGCATGGAAACCTGACTAAGGCAGACCTGACTGCAGCCTTGGTTACAGCTGCATCAGAAAACAGCAACCAGGAGGACAATCAGACTGGCAGTGGAGATATAATTCCCTCAGAGAATGGGCAGTTCATCCTTTCTGCAGTGGACTTAAAAATTCAGCTGGAGCTACAGAGATTTGAGTTGGAGGCCAGGCATGGGAATTTGAAGCAAATGAGAGACTGCGATGTTTTCAGGCTGAGGAGAATGACAAACTCTCATGTCTGCAAGCTGAGGAACAAAAGAGGCAGCATGAGAAGGAGATGCTGACTCTTCGCCAGAGTCATGGAGGTAATGGGGAAGGGAGTAACTGGACCCCAGAAGCACAACATGTCAGTAAACTTCTTCTGCAGTTTAAAGAGGGGGATAATTTTGATAGTTTCATTCATACGTTTGAGAGGGTACGTAAACAGTATGAAGTTGACCAAGGGCTCTGGGTATGGTTCCTGACCCCCTTACTCCATGGTAAAGCTGTAACTGTCCTGTCCAAAATGTCTGATGTTGCATGTTTTGATTATACTGCTGTAAAAAAGTATTTTAGAACTGTTTAAGCTAACACCTGAAACATACAGGAAAAAGTTTTGTGAGCACAGATGCAAGGCAGATGAAAGTGTGTGCGAATGTTGCTGAACTGAGCACTTATTTCCATAGGTGGGTAAGTGGATGTCATGTCACCATGTCTGAAGGGCTGGCAGACATTTTGGTGAGGGAACAAGCCTTTAGCACTTTGCCTGAGAACATGAGGATCTGGTTAACTGATAGACAATGTGCTACTTCAGATGAGTTGGGGAAGAAGGGAGACCTATATCTGGCAAACAAGGCAGCCCTGCACAGGAAGGGGACCCCCCAGTACTGCTCATGGGTTTAAAGGAACCCATGGTGGGCAGCACAGACTGCCACCACAGGATCTGCCAGTAGCAGGGGAAGCCACTAGTCCAGGTACACTTCCAGGAGCTAGGGTTAAATGTTTTGAATGCAACCAGTGGGGCCATGTGGCATACAGATGTCCATTGAGGCAAGGTAGGGAACAAAAGTTGAGGGAGCCAGTAAGTGGGAAAGATAAAATGCCAATAGTAGGTTGTCATGAGATAACAGAGGTACTAAACTACCATCCTGCAGATGTCCTGAGAAGAAAGGATTTGCATGAGGCAGTACCATGTGCTTTTGCAGTTACACGCAGTCAGGCTAGGAGACAAGCATGTGTGTCTGGTAGCCTGGGGGAGACCCAGACAGACTGTATACTTGCCAGAACCGGTGAGGTGGTTACTTCAGGGAGCGAGCTACATTGTTGCAGTGAGACTGAAGGTGAGCCACAGCTGCTTGTGGGTACTGATGGTCCCATGGACAGGATGACTGCAAAGGTAGAGGTGAGTAGTAGTACCCAGGCTGACAAGTGAAGCACCACTGTCAGAGGATGCCAGACTTCCTGTGAAAGGGGAGCTGGGAAGGGTTACAAGGAGAGAGTTGAGACAGGCTCAGCTCTCAGACCTTACATTACAAGGCCTGAGGCAGGTAGCTAGGGAGGCACCTGATTCTCAAGGAAAGGAGGAATCTGTATACTGGGACAAAGGGTTACTGTACAGAGTATGGACCTCTGAGGGAGGGCTAGAAGGTGAGAGAGTACAGCAGTTGGTAGTGCCTAGAGCCTACCATCTGGCGCTTCTAGCCACAGCCCATGATATTCCCTTTGCTGGTCATATGGGCATAAAACATACAAAGAGGCATATTATGCAGAACTTCTGTTGGCCTGGAATTTCCAGAGATGTAACAGGGTACTGCAGGACCTGTGAGCAGTGCCAAAAGGTAGGCAAGGCAGAAGACAAGGTGAGAGCTTCTTTGATGACTTTGCCTGTGATTGAGGAGCCATTTCAGAGGGTAGCTATGGATCTTGTGGGTCCACTGAGTACCCCAAGTTCCACAGGGGAAAAGTATATCGTAGTGGTAATGGATTATGCTACACGATACCCTGAGGCAGTGGCTTTGTCCTCCATTGAGGCAGAGAAGGTGGCAAATGCTATGTTAGAGATTTTCAGCAAGGTTGGTTTCCCAAAAGAAATACTGACTGACAGAGGTGCCAATTTCATAACAGACCTGATGGCTTGTCTGTGGAAGTCCTGTGAGGTGAGGCACATGAAGACCACCCCCTACCATCCCTAGACTAATGATCTTGTTGAGAGGTTAAACACTACAATGAAGTCCATGCTACGGGCATTTGCAGATCAGTTTAAGAGAGAGTGGGACAAATATGTGCCCCATCTGTTGTTTGCTTACAGAGAGGTTCCCCGGGCATCCACAGGTTTTTCACCCTTTGAGTTGTTGTATGGGCATAGGGTGAGGGGACCTATAGATTTAATTTGAGATGAGTGGGAAGGTGAGTTAGAGTCTCACAAGGAGTCTGTTGTGGCATACATCCTAAACCTCAGGACAGGGCTCAGGGAACTCATGAGCTTGGCCCAGGAGAACCTGGCAGAAGCTCAACAACAGAAAAAGGTGTGGTATGACAGGAATGCTCGAGCTAGAGAGAGTATGCTGTGGGGTGGCAGGTAATGGTTTTCATTCCTGTCAGACACAAAAGGCTGCAAGCCATTTGGGAGGGTCCCTTCAAGGTGGTAAGAAACGTAAGTGATGTTAACTACATGGTGGAACTGCTAGGCAGATAGCAGGGGCACAAACTGTACCATGTTAATATGATGAAACCGTACCATGATAGGGAGACTCTTGTACTGGGCATTTGCAGTGGATTGCAGTAGGAGTCTGAGGGAGATCTGGGGACTGATCTCCTCAGTGAGGTTCGGGCTGACACCTCAGTGGAAGGGGTAGCAATGTCCCAGCAGCTATCTCCTACCCAGGTTCGAGAAATCCGAGCAGTGTTGCAGGAATTTGGAGAGATGTTCACTGGGAAACCAAGGTGCACCCACCTAGTGCAGCACCAGGTGGATACAGGACCCCAAAGGACTATTAGGCAGGCCCCTTATAGGGTGTCTGAGAGAGTCAAAGACCCTGAGGGAGGAGATACAGGAAATGTTGGAACAAGGGGTGATTCAAGAGTCCAACAGTGTCTGGACCTCCCCAGTGGTGCTGGTGCCAAAGAAGGACGGCAGCACTAGGTTTTGTGTGGACTACAGGAAATTAAACAGTCACACAGAGTCGGATGCTTAGTATCTTACAACCATTGATCTTACCAAGGGTTACCGGCACGTGCCCTTGACTCCCAGTGCTAGACAGAAGTCAGCCTTTGTGACTCCTTTTGGCTTGTATGAGTTCACAAAGATGCCCTTTGGGATGAAGAATGCCCCAGCAACTTTCCAGAGGCTGGCAGATCATATCCTAGCTGGAGCAGGAGGGTTTGCCCTTGCTTACCTAGATTATATTGCCATCTACAGCCATTCCTGGCCAAAGCACCTTCAGCATGTCAGGAAGGTGCTGGGCAGACTACAGGGGGCAGGGTTGACTATTAAGCCGAACAAATGTCAAGTGGGAATGGCGGAGGTCTCCTACCTAGGACATAGAGTGGGGAGTGGTAAGATAAGGCCAGAACCTGCCAAAGTGGAAGCCATTTAGACATGGCCTGCACCTGTTACCAAAAAGCAGGTGAGGGCATTTTTAGGGACAGCAAGCTATTAACAGAAAGTTCGTCCCCAGTTATAGTACCATAGCTGCTCCCCTTACAGACCTGACAAGGAAGAACAGGGCAGATAAGGTAGTGTGGACCCCAGCATATGAGCAGGCATTCCAGAAGCTTAAAGAAGCTTTGGGAGGACCCCCTGTGTTAGCCAGTCCAGATTACAGCAAATAATTTGTTGTGCAAGTGGATGCTTCAAACCATGAGGTGGGGGCTGTACTTAGCCAGATTTCTTCAGAGGGGAAGAGCACCCAGCAATTTATCTCAGTCATAGGCTCCAACCCAGGGAGGAATGCTATGCAGCTGCAGAAAAGGAATGTCTAGCCATAGTGTGGCATTGCAGAAACTTCAGCCTTATCTGTATGGAAGACAGTTCACTGTTATGACAGATCATAACCCTCTAACATGCTTAAATAGAGCCAGTCAGCAAAATGCCAAGTTACTAAGATGGAGCCTGGGGTTACTAACATATATGCAGCACCACAGTGGGATTAGTAATGCCAATGCAGATGGGCTCTCAAGACATGGAATGGGGTGAAGTACACTCAGACCTAACCCTCTCAAGTGGCATTTCTCAAGGGTCACGTGAAAAACTAGCTTGAGTTCTCCGGGAAGGGGGGGGGTGAAATGTGAAGACTGGTAGAGATGGGTGATGGCTGCCAGCCTAGCCAGATAGAATTATCTGCACTTCTATCATTTGTAAATACTGTGAAATGTTGAAATGCAGGCTTGCTTCCTAAATGAAAGAATATGTTGTGAAATGTAATGTGGCAACATTGCCCTCTGCTGTAAAGAAAGCTAAGTCAAGCATTTCTTTTGGTCCTTTGAAATTAAAATTTCTTTATGTGTGTTCCTTTGAAGTTAGAATTTGGAGTCTAAGTCTGGGGTAGGCATCCTGTCTATTGTTTTAACTTAAGGAATAATTACTAGAAGTTACATGTGGAATGTCTTTTATTGCTCTAAGTGTAAAAGTATGTAAATGCAGTTTCTGTCAGCCTGGGAACATCAGGAAAGTGTAAAATGATGTAATGTTTTATCAGAACTGCAGTTTCAATTTAAACAGAGAGAACCAGAAGTTATTAAGCATTTTTGTCTTGAACATCCATCTCAGCACTGCCTTATGCTCTCTTTATGTAAGTAGTATGTTAGAACTATGTTTTCTCCTAGAAGTAGCTAGGAATTAGAAAGTTTAGACTAAGTGCTTTTCTGTGATGTCAGAACTGTACTACTGCTTTATTTTAAGTATTTCTGTGTGATCTATGAACTCTTGACTAGCACTGACTGTGCAGTAGAAAGTATTGCCTTGTGGTTTTAATTATTTATTATTAAATATTTTAAAACTTGTTAACTGTCACTGGTTTGTGTAGAGATAAGTTAAGCTCTAGAGTACATTGCATATTTAGAGAGTTTACTGTACAAAGCCACTATAATAACCCTTGACTGATTAGTCACACTTACCAATTAGATAATAATATTGCACAGTAATAACTGGACACCCTTTTAAGGGCCTTTAGGTAGCTGATAATATTAGTGGGTGGTGGAAAGTGGAACTACCGTATAGTCTGGGAGAAAGGGGCACAGTTGGAGAAACTGTGCCAGCCTTCCCCAGGAGTGTCTGTGTGGCTGTATTACCTCCTCTCAAAGTGTGTGTGTGTGTGTGTGTGTGTGTGTGTGTGTGTGTGTGTGTGTGTGTGTGTGTGTGTGTGTGTGTGTGTGTGTCTGTGTGTGTGCATCAGCTACTTGGGCAGGGACATGAAGCACTGGTTGGACAGAGGATACTAATGGTTTTAGCTTGCCCACTAGGCTGAGATTTGGACCCTGAAGCTGTGCCAGTGGGGAGTCTTATTGGGGATCTAGAGGGCAAGGGAGCGACCAACCCCGGACTAATTGTGATCCCTGTGTGCTCTTAAGGGAAATTGTACTTTACTGTGTGTATTTGTTGTCCTTCCCTCATACATGAGGCACTCTCTCTGGTGTTAGTGGTGAGGAATGAGGCTCCGTGATTGCTGCGCCAGGGCACGGGCGTCACACAGACTATAAGGTTTTTGATGCTTGATGGCCTATATGGAAGCATAAAAGGGAGTACCTTGGTCAGAAAGCCTGGAAACTTAGTAGCATAGTCCAGTATTACTACTATGTACTTATACCCATAGCTAGATTTTACTAGTGGTCTCACAAGATTCATAGCAATATATTCAAATGACACATGTAATATATATTAGGATTAAGGAACTCGTATTCAGAATGAAGTGTAGTTTTTTGGCATTCTGGAAAGAAGAACAAAATGTTTCTATCTCTGTCATTATGCTTGGTCTACAAAATCTGGCTAGTATTGTTCTTAGTTTTGCCTATCCCCAGATGACCTCCTAACACATGATTATGGGCTAGCTTTATTATTAGTGTACTATATGGTTTGCAGTTATAACTGATGTGGAATTTCTTCCCTATATTTACTTACCGTATACAAGAGGTGCCCTTTCAACTTGAAAGAGACACAAGAAGTAATGGCGGCATCTTGTTCACTTTCTTCTCCTATAACCTTGGTTATATTCTTCTTTGCCATATTTAAGCTATCGTCTTACCACTATTCTTTTTTTATAGGTGGTTTATTTGTATGTCCACTGTCTCAAGGTTAGTTTCTTCAGAAATATGTCCTGAGGTAGAGGGTACAACATCATCTTCCCTAAGCACTGGCACTGTAACTAACTCCATGTCTTCTCCTGCAAGTAGTAAGTCTAGACACAACTATTTTACTTAACTTTTATAACTCTTTTTGTGAGCCACTTGAGTAGTCTCCTTTCTTTTAGTTTTTCCTCCCTTTTTAGCATTATTGGATACAACCCTCTCATTTTATTTTCCTTTTATATGACGCCTCCCTTCTGCAAAGGGAATCTCAGAACAATATTTATCCTTGTTTTTGCACTTCTCTTTATTTGCTGGTGCGTGTTTCTTAGATTGTGCATTTACTTTAGTTTTCTGGTAAACATTAATAGAAAATAGTTCAGAACTTTGCATTTCCATACCTAACTCACTTATATTGCTCACTTTGTTATTTGGGGTCTCTACTTAAGAGACCTTTTATCTTTAACATCTCTTTTCTGTGTAAACAGATTTTGTAAGTCTTTGCACAGACTTCTGTCTTGTGTTGATTTTTCTTTTAACAGTATACCTTCAGTCCCTAAAATGACATCTCTCAGATATTTGGGTTTCTGTTGGTCTGTCATTGGTACATGCTCCTGACAATAGAGAGGAACCTTTTTACTGCTTAACTACAAAGATTATGTCCTGCCCACCCCTTTTTTAGCTCCTGTGTTAAATCCCCTTTTCAGTTTGATTTTTTTGGCCTCTGTATGTGTATCGCTGTCTTGCTCTCCCCCATTCTTACACTAAAGGGGTGTATCAAGCTGCTGCTGCTCTCCTTCTTTCTTGTTACTGAAATTATTCTGTGGATTCTCCTACTTCCCATATTTTCCATAGTGCTTTAAAATGGGGAAAATATTTTTCTAATATGAATTCATGAATCAAATCATGGGCTAAAGCCACATGATATAATGGTTTTCTTATAACTGTCTTAATTTCTACATGTATGAGGGATATTCTTTATCAGTATGAATTCATTTTAGCTATAATGTCTGGTCATTACTAATCTTCGGACCTAAACATTAAGGTACTCATGCTTCCAGAGTCTAAAAGAGCTTTAACTTCCCTTTCACCAGCTTAATTATAACACAATGACATAATGCCAGTTCAGTTATTCTGTTATAGTATTGCCAAACTCCATAGGAACAACATAATTTGCATCATGTAATTCAGTTTCCCAGCTCTGCTTCTAGCATTCTCTATAGTAAAACACAATTTAGCAATGTGACCCCTCCCACCACATTTGAAGCAAATTGATGAAATATTTGCTGTTTTAGTTTCACAGAAGATGGCACACTTCTTACTGTGGTTTTAGACTTACAGACTATTAAGTTTTAAACATTATGTTATTAATTAATACATTTTCTTGAGAAGTTACCAGTTTTAACAGAGTTCTTAAGATTAGTTTGCAATACCCATTTCTTGTATTATCATCCAAGTTTTTTTATCCTGCCTACTATTAAAGTTGCTTATGATTATTTTATAAACAAAAATAGCAGGACTAATAAAATACTATAACTGTGTAAGCTTTTAGACACTGTATTGCAAACTTATTTTAAATTATTTTTGATAGTGTTGCATGTCTCATTCTGTATCCATGATATGCCAGGACAGAACAGAAAAAAGAACAATCTTGTTTGTAGATAGAATATACTAATATCAAAAACAGCTTCCCAGGGAATTCATAACCCAAAATGTCCTACACTTTGCAACTGAGGTATGACAGACAGTCTCTCCTGACTGCTTTACCAGGGATGGTTTGGACCTCTACCCCAAGCTTTCATATACTGGCAAAATCTTTGTCCACTTCATGGTGCATTTTTCATCAGTATCAGTCTTCTAAAGAGGAACATTATACAAGAAGTCTTTGTTTAATTGCCCATGCATATACCACCAGCTGGGCTGGGTGAGTCAGGAGGTTTTGCTGACCTACGGTCCAAGGCGGTGACATTCCCAAAGTCATACTTCATTACTCTCCTAGCCTACCTAAGGTGATGCTAACACCTACAATAGGGGTTAGTCATGCCAAAAGAGGCCAATCACTGTGAGCAACAGTAGTAGA
Organism: Protopterus annectens; assembly: GCF_019279795.1. Lineage (NCBI taxonomy): Eukaryota > Metazoa > Chordata > Ceratodontiformes > Protopteridae > Protopterus > Protopterus annectens. Next base: position 6,537,871 of record NC_056732.1, on the reverse strand, counting down.
TTCCCAAATGAATCCACTTCTTTGGGAGACCTGCTACATATTTTGCACATTACCTACAAAATGTGACACACGTTCTAAACAAAGGTTGGGAAATATGCAATGTACTCAAGCTACATATTTCCTTATCTTCCATTTATATTTTTATTCTGTTAGTTCAGTTTCCTGTTGTAATACGGAAGTGATTTTCATCATCATATTAGTTTAAAGAGCATTATTGTGACTACAATATTTTCTAGCAGGTTGTTGCAACTGTACACCACCCACTCAGTCTACAAATGCAGCCTTACATCTTCACACACATCACTTGACTTTTATACAACAATCTACTTTTTATAATCCAACCTTTTCAGGTATACTTTCCTAATAGTTCACATTACCTTCTCAATGAGCAAATACCCTTTGCATCTCTTCAGACATTTCCACTGTGTAAATATTGCTTTTACTGTCCTATTCCTTTATTTAGCTTTTTGTAAACATCCACCACCTTGTGATGAAAGAAGTACATCCTTGTATCTTCACAGAGCTGCCCAATGTGACATATTTAATTATTCTAGCAATTCTGATACACTGCCACAGTTCTTTACTAACAAATGTATAGAAATGCATTAATGGGTCTTCCCACACCTGACCAGTTTGTCACCCATTTTTTTACTATACTTTCTATTATGTTGCTATAAGCATTCACTTACACACTGCAAAAACAAGCCACCTTGGTGGACCCCTAGTATTACTAGCTGTACAACAAAAGAAGGAAAATTCTATTGAGAAGTAAGAGGGAAATGTGCACAACACAGAATAAGTCCCTCATTAGTCTAAACAAGTGAATTAAGGTACTAGTCAAGTCTATCAAAGCAGAATTTGAGGTAGAAATAGCCCCCAGAGCTAAGGATAGCCATAGGGCATTTTTCAGTTATGCCCACAATATTAAGGGCAATACCCAACAACGTGCAGAATTAGTTGTAGATGACCTATACTCAGCCAGAAGACATAGCAAACCTGCTGGCTGAGAAATACAGCTCAAATTTCATCTCCTTATCACCTCCAGTTCTCCCCCCAAAAATATCCTCCACCACTCCGCCGCCAATTATCACCAAAGAACTGCTGCCTCTGCACTCTCTAAAGCTAAAAACATGGCTTCAGTGGGGCCTGTCAATATACACGGTTTCCTCTTAAACAACTTAAATCAGGACTTAAATTTACTAGGATCTCTGTTTAACCACAGCCTCTGGGCTGGTTTTACCCCAGTAGAGTGGAGGACAGCAACAGTCATCCCTCTGCATAAAGGCGGATCATCTACTGACCCTGGAAACTACAGACCCATAAGTTTGACTAGCCGTATATGGAAGGCCATGGAAAGAATATTCATGGACCTGGCAAATAACATAGGAGACCTCCAAACAGTGGACCCAACCCAATTCGGCTTTGTCAAGGGCAGGTCATGCCTACTGAACCTGGTGGATTTCTTTGAAAAAGTCACTAAGGCCATGGATAAGGGTAACACAGTAAATACTACCTACTTCGAAAGTCACTAAGGCCATGGATAAGGGTAAAACAGTAAATATTACCTACTTCGATGTGGCCAAGGCATTTAACACAGTTCCACACTCGAGTATTAAAAATAAATGGACAAAACTGGGCATAAATCCTTCTGTCACCAGATGGATAGCCAACTGGCTCATAGCTAAGACGTGGCTAAAGTGGGTGAATCCAGATACAGCAAGAGGCCAGTTACTAGTGGTGTGCCACAGCTCTCAGTACTGATACCACTGCTGTTCAGAATACACTTTTCTGAAATCAAAGCAAATGTGGAAGGCCTCTGGATGACAACGTTTGTTGATGACTGCAATGTGGGGTCGATCTTTGAATCCCTCAACAATGTAGATATCCTTCAGGAAGGTCAAGATCAGACAAATGATTGGTGCCAGAACCATGCCTAAAACTAAATGAAAAAAAAGCATTATCATACCCTTTGGTAAGAAAAAATACTGCTGCAAATTACAACATCAATATCATGCCTCTTAGAGTGGACTCAGAGGTAAGAGATCTAGGTACACAGAAAGATAGTAGTTTGACTGCCATGTGTCCACAATGTTGAGGAAATCCTTTTATGTGGCAGAACTTATAAGTAAAGGTATGGCATCAACATCCAGGGGAATTATGGTCCCACTGTACTCAGCCCAGATTAAACCAATAATCACGTACAGTGCACCATTTGGCGTGTATGTGACTAGGCAGCTGCTGGGGTGACTTCAGATGTTCCTCGCAAAGAAAATACAGGTTATAAACAACATGAGCTATACGGACAGATTAAAAGCCTTAACCTTGTACTGTGTCTCCTACCGACTATTAAAGGGTGACCTATGCCTGACCTACAAGGCACTCACAAATCCAGCCCTGATGAAGCTGCTTCTTCTTTTATCCCTAGCTGGTGGTTGGCAGAGGCGGTCATCCCCATAGTTAGTACACTGCTGTGGGTGCCACTGGATTCTGGACTTTCTTCATTATGTCTTTGTATGCTGTTTTGTCCATGGTAATGTTTATGGCTTATAGCTTGAGTTGCCAGCTTCTCAGGTCCTCTTCAACCTGTTTAGCCCACGTCTTTTTTCGTGCAGATTTGTAAACTCTCCAGTTTGCAGGGTGCTCTCTCCATAATTTATTTTATTTGTTTATTTATTGACATTTGTTGACCAGGAAAGTCCACTGGGTCAGAAACTCATTTTCAGTGGAGGCTCAGGAGAAAAGCTCCACAGGTAATCAAATATTGTACAGAACAAATAAAGTGAAAGAGATATACATACATTAGCATAGGGTGGGGAATAATGGTATATAGTTAATACATAATTATCAGACTGTATGGGTACATAATAACTTACTTTCAATCACAAGAAAGTAATCAAAGTCATTAGTAAATTGCACATATCGTAGGTAGACAAAACATTCATATACAAGAGGAAGACAATAATATAGGATCGGAGTAGTTAGGTGTGTGAAGTTAAGGGGGCTTACCTTGTATTTCACAGATACAGCTGGGATTATTTAAATAGTGGGTTTTTAGTGCAGCTTTAAAGGCTATTAGGGAGTCAAGTTGGGCAATATATGGGAGGGGGGGCTATTCCATAGTTTGGCCATGTTGAAGAAATATAGGCACTGTCCTGCTCCTTTTGTTGGGTGTAGCTACATTTAAATGTGGCTTTCCTGAAGACCAGAGGGTTCTAGTTGAGATGTATGTGTGTAAGATAGACTGGCATGCAGGACAGCTATTAGGTTTGAAAATTAGCTTATGAGCAAGTGTTAATTGAGTATAATAGAGATAGTGGTGAAATTCAAGCCAGGACAGGTTTGAGATAACTTTGCAGTGGTGTGAGCCGTTGGGCATGTTAGAGGTATCAGCTATATTACTGAGGGATGTATGTAGGTTGGTGAAAATGGGGCTTCCTTACAAGAAGCAAAGTGTTTACTAGTTTTATCTTAGTTTGTTTATTTAGGTAGAGTTTGTTGGTATAGTTTTCTTTACTGTATTGAGAATGTGGTGTTCAAAAGAGCGTTTGTTATCAATAGTGATTCCTAAAAGTTTTGCAGATAGCACCTGTTCTATTTCTGTATTGGTAAGTGAAAAAAATCTTGATTTCTGCAGCTGGGGTGAAAATAGTAGCAATTTAGTTTTTTGGTGGTGGGGGGGTTCAGGATTAATTGAGCATCATTTAGCCAGGTTTCTATTGATGTGAATGCATCCATTGGGTGAACTTCTGGAGGTTAGCGAAATTGTTGGAGGAAGAGATGATAGTTGAATCATCTACATACTGAATTAATATGCTTTGTTGGGGGGGCTTTATTAAGATCTTTAATGAATATATTAAAGAGTAGTGATCATAAAATGTACCCTTGTGGGACTCCTGTGTTATTTGCCAGATACTCTGTTGTTTTTGCCATCTAACCAATTGTTGTCTATCATTTATGTAGGAGGAAAACCAGGTTAATACGCTTAGAGAGCATCCAAGTTTTTCTAAATATTATTATAAGTTAGGGTATGGTACTGTGTCGAAAGCCTTTGATAGGTCTGAGTACTGAAGTTGATAGGTCAGCATCAAAAGCATTATCCACAGTATCAGTGAAGGACAGTAAAGCTGTGGTTGTGCTATGTCCAGGGCGGACGGAATCCATATTGAGCAGGAGCTAGGAGGTTGTTGTTAATGAGGTGATTTAGTAGTTGGGATTGCATGCATTTTTCTAGGATTTCTGATACTGGGGAGAGAATGGAGATTGGCCGGTAATTTGAGAGATCATGTGCATTACCACCTTTGTGTAGTGGAATTATAATAGACTTTTTCCACAGTTGGGGGGCATACGTTTCAGAGATTGAATGATTAATAAGAACACTTACAGGATAAGCTATAGCTTTGGCAGCAAGTTGTAAGTATTCAGGTGGTAAGTTCAGTGGAGAGGGAGCAGGGCTTTAGTTTGGTTAGCAATTTTAGAATTAGGGGTGTTGGTACTGGTTGTAGTGAGAAAGGAGGATTGGGTGGGTTATTGTTAGAGGAAGCCATAGTGTGTATAGAGGTGGATATGGGGTCTATTTGTGTGGTATTTTGGGAGTTAGGGTTGCTTTATGTAGATGAATCCTTGACTATTTTTTGAATGGTGTCAATGAAATAGGTGTTAATTATTTGTGCTATGGTGAGGGTCTTTGTCAGGAGTGGGTGATGGATTTTGAATGCTAACAGGATTAAGCAGGGAGGATAAGGATTTCCAGAATATTTTTGGATTTTTACTTTGGGAGGATAGTTGTGAGGAGAAATAGGCTTTCTTATCAATTATGATAAGTTTTTTTGCAGTATTTCAAAGTTGCTTATAATTTTGTTAATTCGCTTGAGTTCTACTTTTTTTTCCCATATTTTCCAGGCTTTGTCTCTAGACAGGAGGGTTTGTTTAGTTTGTTTTGTTAGCCAGGGGGCAAGGTTAGGTTTTGTTCATTTTGTATGAAGAGGTGCTAAGCTATTTAATCTGCTAAGAAAGACATTATTGAAATAATCTACAGCATCATCCAGAGGCAGTGTTTTTATTGGGGTCCAGTTTTGAGCTTGTAGGGTATTGATAAACATGTTTTGATCAAGGTGGGCAAAGTTCCTGGTAGATTTATATGTGTGTGGTTTCGGGATTTGTATTTGCATTCTATGGGTGTAAGCAGGAAGGTGGTCACTTAAACTGTTTGGGAGGGTGCCGGTATTGGAGTAGTAGTGGGGTGAGATACTAGAATCCAATCTAATGTAGATTCATCTTGGGTGTTTAAAGCACATGTAGGCTCTGTGATAAGCTGTGTGAAACTATAGAGGTTAATGCTGGCAGCAGGAGCTTTGGAGGTTAGGCTTTGCCAATTAATGTTAGTATCTCCTAGAATAATAGTTTCTTGGGAAATATTTTGGTTAATCCATAGGAAGTCTTCCAGATGGGGGATGTTTTGATCTGGGGGAATGTAGATAGCAGCAATACACAGCCTGTATGGCAAGCGGCAGGTATCCATCCTGCACGTGTCCAAACTAGTGCAGCCTCCTGTTGTGGATCTATTCACTGATTGTTGGCTAATTATCACATCTGGCCCAGATGCTCTTGTTTATAATGCAGGCACAAAGTGAGATTCCCAAGATTTGGTGCAGGCATCACATTTGGAAAACCTCAAGCTTGTTCAGGTCTGGCTTGAGGAGGAGTCACGTTTCCAATCCATAAAGGAGAATTGGCAATATCAGTGCCCGAAAAAGGCAAATCTTGATGGTGATAAACATGTTTGTCGTCTTCCATAGACACGACTTGAGAGAGGCAAATGTGATGGCTTGTCTAATCCTGCTATGGACTTCAGCTGTTGATGCCACTTTCTTCTCCTGGACTAGCGAACCCAGATACTTGAATTCTTGCATTTGTCAAGGACAGTCCCAAGCCGGCTGCAAAAGGAGGAGGGTGGTCACCCTCCCCAGTGACCAGAACTAGGAAACAAGGGAAACCAGGCAAGAAACTGCATGGAAATGCCAACAAACTGATTCACTCATGCTACTGCATCTGGTTTAGATGATGTGCCTGTATTGGGGACACGGTCCTGGTGAGAAGTGGGCTACTGGCTAAAGGAATTTCATTATATTGAAATTTGAAATCCGCATTGCCACGTGGAACATTAGGACCAGCCACCATGACAGCCAAAAGGAAATCATTGCCAAGGAACTCATGAAATGCAAACTCTCGATCGCTGCAGTGTCAGAGTTATGATTTATTGGATCTTGATGGAGCTGCTACATATCCACAACTCAAACAGCACAAGGGTCACCTGACCTAGGGATCTAAACTTAGTTAACGACTCAAAAAAAACATGCTGGAGAGACAGATATGTGTCTCAGAGACTGCCCTTCTTTGGAACAGGCTTCCTATTCACATTAAGCAGAGCCCTTCCCCAGTCCTCAAACACAATTTGGATCACTGGATGGGGAGTCACAAATTCACACCAGGGATAGTGCTTATGTCCCTTATGGACAAGAGCAATCTGTAAGACACTCAATGCATAGCCACAAAGCCATGTCATCCTTTTGCCCCTAGGGCCATATATTGGCCATATATTGGCTAAATTTGGGTTATATTGGTTAGGCTTATAAGGGCCCTTAAGCCATTAGCCTAATAATCTCTTATGAACCTATAGTCACCCTTTGAGTACCGAACTGTATACATGCACCACCACAAAGATGATAGGTTCTGACCAGTATCATAGTTTCTGCACTACTTTTTCAGTTACTCTGTTGCAACCATGTACTACCCTTTCAGTGCAGAAATACATCTGTGTGTCACCACAGACATGCCAAATCGGGTCACCATGTTTGCTCTCCTATATGCTTATGCAAGGTGTTACATTCATAAATACATTTTTCATTTTATGACTACCTCACTGGATCCTGACACAGCTGCCCACTGTGTTACCAATGGATTTAGCAATCTCACTTCAGGCAGACTGCACTACACATGCACATCCCTCTCAATGTAAAATATAGCCCTGCTTTTTCTCAGAGCTGAACACTGCATGTCTTTAGGTAGGCTGTTGTTACCATCCACCACCTTCTCAGTGCAGATATCCATCCATGTATCTCCACAGTGCTGCTTACTATGTAAACAACTTTTTAAAAAGTCATAGTCTACAGGCGGTTCCCCAGTGAGAAGTTGAAACACAACATGCTGACAAACCACAACCCTAAACAAAACTGCCCACAGGGGTGACAATGCAGACTGTGTTTTATGTATGGGGAAAGCACACGTGAATCCCTCATGGGGGGCATTGACCTCTTTAGACAGCTCCTGTACTCCTTGAACTTACATATACCAAGTCGACATTCACAAAAACTTGAAGGCAGAAGTCTGCCTAAACAAAGAAATTATTGTGAATGCGCGCACACACACACACACACACACACACACACACACACACACACACACACACACACACACATATACACACACACACACTCACACACACACACACACACACACACACACACACACACGCACACACACAGCAATTTCCTAGTGTTGATCCTCAAGTCATTGTGAATCAGCTATTCTGAATATTAGAAAGTAGATATTCCATAGAACCCCTTAAACACTCCATTGCACTAACACAAAAACTATTCAAATCTCTAAGCCTTATACAAGCTATGAAGACATTACAACCCTTACATAAAAGCCCTAATCTTAAAATAAATAACCAGACTCTAAACATAAACCACTTCCCTCGACTAATAAACACAACCATCCAAGACATATATCCATATTTAAATTGCTCTGTAGAAGAAATAAGGAACCAATTGAACCTTCTCAAATCATAGTTACTGATCCTGAGACAGACCAAAGAGTTATGTGCCAGTTATCTCCATGACACTATCACAAATAATGAAGATATAGCAACTTATAACTTACTTTGGAAGACTATCCTCTCAACTAAACAAATTACCACATATACCTACAAAATGATCAAAGACATTAAATTCCAGAAACATATACTCATTTCTGACTATTGGAGGAAAAAAACTTTCATCCATTGATAACCATCAATTGAATCAAGCAATTAACCTAACAATAAAATCTATACCCCTTCTAAAACTAGCTTTTACTCAACTCATGATCTATAACAATGCGTATTTCACTCCTGCTATTCTACATAAATTTAACCCTATAAAATCTCCACTCTGTCTGCACTGTAAAGACCAATCTGCGGACGTACTCCACCTTTTCTGGAGCTGTAAATGTGTATTTAAACTTTGGGACTCACTTAAACTTCAATTACAAAAGAGGGGCTATCAGACATCCACACTCACCTGGAAATTTACTCTACTACATATCCTCCCAAATAATATCTCCAATTACTCTGATTAATATTTTCTTTTAATGAAACTTTATATAGCTACCAACTGGCTTAACTCAACTAATAACTCATGGAAGAATTTTAGACTGATGGCGACTAAACATCTATTAGCCCATAAAATAATAATTAAGAAAAGGGACAAAAATATTAAACTTAGCAATTTATGGAAACAAATTTTTAATATTATTCTTGCATAACCTACCACAGTTGACCATACTTCATTATAACTAAGAGTTTTCACAACTTCTTACATCCCTAACACCTAAAAGTGTCTTTTTCTCTTTAATATTTTACTTATAATAACCCTTGCGAAATTACTTCTGATCTGCTGAATTTTGAAAGCATCTATGTAGTGTGTAGATAGTATTGTTTGATTGAGTAACCTCTTTTGTGCATTACTTTCAACGTATAACAATTGTTTAATGTTCATGTGTCTTTCCTTTATCTGTTACATTTCATTTACTGTTCTGCTTTGATGTAAAGAATAAATAAAAATTATTGAAAAAAAAAGTACATGTTCGACTCAAATCCACATCAAAATAGTCTGTCACACAGTCGTTAAGAATTTTTTTACTAATATTCATAGTAAATAATACTGAATCATATTAACTCATCAAAAGAACTTTTTTATTAATTATAAAGTAATACATTTTAATCATGCTGTGAAGTTATTAGTGAGTGTTTCATATTTTGGAGATGGAAAGTTAAAAGCTATGCTTTTTTTTTCTGTAATTCTCATCATCCTGAGCTTTGAATAAATTCTGTAAAGTTAAGTTTCACTTTTCTTAGTAATGAAAGTATGTGTTTCGCTTTGTTTCCTGATAACCACATTTCCTGTTGAACTATTTCTGTGCATTTGTCTCTACTTTGGACATGAGCAGCTTGACATTGGGGGAGGGGTGGAATAAAAAGAGCTGTACATCTTGTCACAGAATGTTATCTGCAAAGCAGATATTCTAGAACTGTCAAAAGGCGATTCAGTATTTGCATGACCTGCCAGTCACAGGGTGAAAAACAAATGGAATTTTACTTTAATCCAATGCTGCTTGAAATGCGGCAGTGCTAGTACCTTTAGTAATACAGCTCAGCCTTGTGTGGGAGGCAATGTTGCCAGGGCAGACCTCTGAAACAAATACACACAGACACACACATATAGATAGATAGATAGATAGATAGATAGATAGATAGATAGATAGATTGATAGATAAAAGTTTTGCAAATGATTAGATACATTTAATTCTACTTCCAGCTGTCAAAGATCTTTATTTTTTCAAATTGCACTACTAAAACATTACACAACAGTGAGTCTGGAAATTACATTGGCAATATAGATGCTTTTATCAGAAAAAATTCAGATATAATATAAAAATAAATAGTTTTGCTGTAAAAGTAATTTTTATCAGGGTTTTTATAACATTTACAGTTTTAGGGAGGTTTTTCTAGTTTGGGTTTATCATTCCAGAGGCAGATAATTCACTATGAGAAAATGAAATTGCCCGGATTTTAGAACAGGTTTTATCTCATCTGTATTATAATACTTGTTGACTTATTGTCAACTTCTTTCAAAGGTTATTGCTAGTACAGTGCTTGCTATTCTACACAGCTGAAAGGAGCAGTTACATGCATTTCCGGTGAAGTGGATGGTAATGTTTTGTGATATGCGTGCCATAAATGGATCGTTAAATAATCTAAATGCCATCTACTCTATGATTACTTCTGTCTTTCCTTCATGATGTTGGTAGAGGGTCAGAAAGTATGCTCACACATATGATAACTTTTGCGTAGGTTATTTGACCAGGTATTTCCCTCTCAGTCTAGAAATCCACTCTTGTCTCCCTAGAGCTGTCAGTTTTATAATCATTGTCTTTTAGTGTTCAAGCTCTTCGTTCTGGCTTTTATAATATCCAAAATCTTCTAACTACAGAAGTACATCAACATTACTCCATGGGGATGGTCAAATACATCAGTGGTTCATCCGAATGCTTGACACTAAGTTAGGATGCAACTGTTTCTTTTTTGTTTTTCCTTTTCTACCTCTTTATGAAGGCTGTAGCAATCATTCACAGCCCTGTCACTGTATAACTCTATTCTTAGGTCTTTAGTGAGCTCCGAATGTGTAATGACTGTCTTTTTATGTCTAACTTTTTCATGCTCTCTCTCTTGTAAATTCTACCACCCTCTCAGTGTAGAAATATATAGTATAAAGATGGATGTGCACTATGTTACACTTTTTTTTGTGTCAAGCCACTTCAGGTAGGCCATTGCAATCATTCCCCACCATGTTTAACAGAGAGTAAGAACATATTTGTGTCTTCTCAAAGATGCCTCCTGTGTGACTGCTGTCTGAGCAGTATCCGTTTTAGTATAGAAATTAATACAGATATGGTTTAAAATAACCTCATATTTAATTTGTCCTGCACTTTAAGAATACTGTTCTGTTTCTGGATTCCCAACACCTCTGAACCATTAATCATTAGCCCAGTCATTGGCTATTACTTGGTGTTCATTCCATAAGAAGTTAATGGCTTCAACTATGTCAAAAGAGTGCCAGTTTTGCAATTGCATTCTATTTACTTTGGAAAGCAAATGTGTCAAGTCAGATTCC
>NC_056732.1:6491880-6521880 GCF_019279795.1 Protopterus annectens | reverse complement strand
CAGAATGCTCCTCCTTTCTACTACATCCTCCCCAGCTTCTCTAGTATGATGCTAATTGATCTTGGGTTGTCTCACAAATCAGCGCTCTCTATGCAATAGACCTGGGGCTAAGACAACTTTCTTACAGACTCATGACCATTTTTCCAAAATGTGCTGCTTGAACAGTCCTACTATGACACTGATAGCTTCTGAAGCTTAGAAGTCTGTTTCCTGGCATCGTGCATCTCTGTACTTAACATATAGTACATATTCAGTCACTCTCTGCTCTCCAACAAATATGTTTGTTTCTAATGTGGGTTCTACTTCCTGTACATATAACATTACATTCACATAAATGTGGTGCATCACACCTATATGCAGTGTGCAGACAGTATATCGACTACTTCCTAGTGGGAAGGTCTCATCTGTGAACTGTGTAACACTTTGGTAAGGGCTTTTCATAGACTGCCAGCCCAATGCAATGTGGACCATGTTTATGTATATTGCCCAAAGATGATATGTGATAAAGTGCACGTTTTAAAAAGATGGAATGCTAAAAAGCAACTCTTAACATGAAATCTGACACAAGAATGTTTTCTAACATTAAACAGTAACAGAACATTTCAAAATAAAATAATATGATATGTATGTTTAGTCTGCAGAAATATATGTAGCTCTTTTCATATTCTGTCCTTGTCATCCACAATTGCACAGTCAGAGTGAAATGCAGAAAAATTTCTATAAATATCATTGGCAAAAATAAAACGTATTTCATAATAGAAACACAGGAAAATACTAGGTAAGCTATATAAACCTTGTAGCAGACAAACTTACAAATTTCTTTGCCATCTCTTTCAAGGACTTAATAGCTCACCTCCCTAGTTAAATAATAGTCTGCCAGTCTGCAGACTATTACAAGCCTAGCTAATGACCTGACCAGTATATTTAACAAACCATTATAACTGAATGATACCTTCATATATTAATACTTTAAAATATGTTTGTTATATTAATGTTTTATATAACTGTAAACCAGCAATTCCCATATTTTCAGCATACTTTTCATGACTGTTTTTGGCATACAGGAGTGGGATATTGGTGGCACTGTTAAGTGTTGCTGTCTGATAGTGCATAGTTCTCTAGCTAACTCTGCCTCCTTTGCAAACTGCTTGTCCTCCCTGTGCCTGCAGTTTTTTCTGCTTGCGACTGTGTTTTTTCACTACATCCTAAAGACTTCGCAATGGGTTTAAATAATGTGTGTAAGCATCCTGCAATGGACTGGCATCCAGTCTAGGACTTGTTTTATATTTTACATCCAATGCCTCCCGTGATATTCCAACTTTCCCATGACCCTGACTAGCATAAAGCAAATATCAGAAAGTGAATGAATAAATATAAAAACATATATAGAAATATAAATTCTTATCTTCAAATTTCCTTATTATACATTAGTATGACTGCCTTCTGAAATGCATATTATGAAAAACTGACTGTACTCTACTTTAAGTGACCTTTTGCAATATTCAGGTTATGTTTCTGCCATCGATGAGAACATATCTGTGCCACATTGTTGCTTTAGTCTGGTAACAATAAAGAGTGCTGATTCAGATAACACTATTTACAAGACAGAAAGCCTTATGCATGTATTACAGAAACATGAGTTTACTGATATAGGCCTTTGGCTTATTGTATCTCAAAGAAAATTAATACAAAATATATCAAACAGTATACCTGAAGGATAAATCACATTATATCAACAGAGCTCACATTTGCCTCACTGTCTCCGGAGATGCTGGATGAATGGATTCTGGCATATTTCATTTTAAAAGGGTCCTTTGCATTATTTGAACCATACCAGAGTCATTATTTGCATTTTAGTAAATGAACCATTAGGTCCACTGTTCCTCGAGTGGTAGTGGAACAGATGATATTGTTTACTAGACAGAAATCATTTGTCTCTGCTTTACAGAATTGTGGAGATACAGGGATTCCAGTAAGTGAAGCGGTTTAAACAAAGGTCATAAGCTTAAATATACAAACAGTAATACAACAAGTAGAAATAGTGTGATGCAACAATAAAACACACTTATTTATTGGGCTTATTGCTATATTGCTGTTCCGTAGAAACTCTGAAGTTAATAGACCTGCCTACTTTGTGTTTAGCTGGCCCTGTGTATTGTGCTAGGCAAAACAGTGACACTTCAAAGAACATATTTAATTTTTTGGGGGGCTTTTGCAAATGGTACCTTTGTTAGACATCAAGGTTACTCACACAGCAGGTGCCTTATTCACTCAACAGAAGCATTTGTGATCCACCAATTATTGTAGATAAGATCTGAGGTTTCAGTCACAGGAACTATATGAATATAGCTCATATGATTACATAACCATGCAAACAACACAGCACATAGCAAATATGATGAGTCAATTACAAATTGAGATATCTGATGCAAACAATTAACTGTGCCATGTTTCTGATGGCACGTTGTAGAGCTCAGAGCACATCTATACATCTCTTTCATGCATCTGTGATTTTATTGTTGACAGTTTCATGGCAGAAATTAAACTGGCCAGGTTGCTATCCATTGAAGATGCTGGCCCAGTTGAAGGGCAGGGGGAATTTACAGACATGGTCTACTGTGTGTTTAAGATGCTTGGCAGACACTGTCTGGGATGTGACACTTTTTGAGGACAGGTCATAAACAGAAGCCCACTTACAATGTTACACAATTTCTGGTCAACTTAGGAAAACATACTGTGCACCAGGTATGCTTAGTATATTGTAAATGCCCAGAGAGCACAATGTGGTAACTCAACGTGGATCACCAAACCAAGATCTGAAGCAAGCACAGCAGTATAGCAGCATGTACGTCCTGCAGTTACAAATTCATTGCATTTTTGGGGAGTTAATTTGGGTGGTTCTTGCAATCTGTGCATGAGGGGGTTGTAACCATCTTAGCAATGATGTGGGGAGGACTGAAAGCTAAGCGTGCGGGGAGTTGAGACATAGGAGCAGGTGATGTTACATAGCTAAACATGAGGAGGTTGGGGTGTTTTAGCATCACAAACAGTAAGGGGTGTATGTGTGTACAAGGGGTCAACTAAACACAGACTTAAGAATTAGAAAGATGACTACAGATGCATACATTATAGGAGGCTGTATGCTATGTGTTTCAGTATTGTTATGGGTATATTAAGAAGAGCTGCTCTAGTTCATCGACAGAAGAGCAATTTTACAACTTCTGCTGCACTGATACACTAAGTTGTGCTGCTCTGCTATTATCTAATTTATAGTCATTATGAGTAGGGATCAGGGCTGAATCATGGTCAAATGGGGCCCTAGTCAGGGTAATGGATCTGCCCCCCCCAGCCATTCCAGTGTCCCATTACTTAACTAATTCTCCCCAGTCACCATAAACACTGATCAAACCCAGCAATGTGCACACTATTTTATTCTTTACTTCTGCAATACTTACATATATTTGAATTTAATATAAGACTTTTATTTAAATTTTTATAGCACAAACACAGTCAGACATTTGTTAAACAAAACAATACAGTCTCACAATAAAAACAGCCTTAGTATTAAGGATAAACTTCTTTGCCTTTGAAACTCACATTCATTGAAGCGGTATGGAAACCCATATTCAGAGAAAATGCATCTGGCCAGTGTTGGTCTAAATTTACCTTTGGACTGTTTTCAAACCTTTTATCCCCTTGCACACAGTTAGGACCATGCAAACATGCATTTGATTCACTTTCCTGATTATATTAAACTATATTCCTTGTACAATACAGCATACTTGTTAGAGTGTGTTTTAAATTTGTAGTTTTGAACATATTTACAGTAAGCAATGGAACAACATGTTTGAATTAATAATGACAAAACTGCCCATTTCAGTACATTTCAGCCATAAAACCCTCTCAGACTTCTGTCATTCCAATCCACCAGTATCAGTCAATATGCACAATCTCTGCAGAAGTAAGTCATCTGAATAATTCCACAATAAAGAGATCTGTAACTAATGAAAAGGTTGCTACTAACAAACAACTGTATATTTTAGTGTTTCATCTACAAATTCAGTGCCTGCTGCCCTTGAAGAATAAATTGCCTGTGTTACATTAAAAAGAATTGGTAAGCTGTTAATATTGCAATAGTGAATGGATGTCAAACTGACAACAGGTTCATAGTTACAAGGCATCTCATCTAAAGGAGGACACATTCAGGACTGCAGCACCCCACCCTTATCAGCACAGTATTAACAATCCATCTACATGGTGTGGGAGTATAACCCACAGACTTCTGCATCAGAAGCAAGTATGCTACCTGTTTTGATACTAACACTGATTTCAGTAATGACCATTTGCTAAACAAAACAGTTGCACATTGAAAACAAACAGCATAAGCAGCAGCAAACTTCTTTTCCCTTGAAGCTCACAATTCCTTGAAAATGTACAAAAGCTGACATTCCCTGAAAATGTACTAAAGCTGACAGTTCCTTGAACATGTACTGAAGCTCACAGTTCCTTGAACATGTACTAAAGCTGACAATTCCTTGAAAATGTACTGAAGCTCACAGTTCCTTGAACATGTACTAAAGCTGACAATTCCTTGAACATGTACTGAAGCTCACAGTTCCTTGAACATGTACTAAAGCTGACAGTTCCTTGAAAATGTACTGAAGCTCACAACTCCTTGAAAATGCACTGAAACTAACAGTCTGGTAGCTGCTGCAAAGGATTCAGGCTCTTGTCTCCTGTAACTAAGGTACAGGGATTGAGCTTTAAGCCAGTTAACTATCCTGTCACCCCTAACCAAATGCTACTCATTTCAAAGCATCCATCCAAAAACTCCATGCTGCTGCTCATTTAAAAAAATTGCACGCTCTGTTCCAGTTTAAATGTGTGTGCATCATACTAAAGACACACTCACCAACCCTACTGAGGACACACTCTGCATGCATCCTTAAAGAAAAAATGTAACACATTCAGAGTGAGTTCTTAACAAAGAAATGTAATTTTGTGTCACCCTCCCTACAGCAGTGGGCCTCCCTCCCTGGCTAGTGGGCACCCCCCAGGCAGTGGGCTCTAGGCAACTGCCTTGGTCATCTTGTCCTGAATTCGGCTCTGGTAGAGATGTGTTTAATTAACAGAGAAGTTACATGATTTGGTCAGCTGAGCAACTTGAAAAACTGCTTAGATGAGCTCCCTACTAGCCTGCAATAGTAAGAAACACAAGTGCCCATTAGACAACACACAGGTAAACAGCAGACAGCCTCTCTTTCTCTGTCTCTCTCTCTCTCACACACACACACACACACACACACACACACACACACACACACACACACACATGCACATTCTCACAATAAGTATTCGTGTGTGTGTGTGTGTGTGTGTGTGTGTGTGTGTGTGTGTGTGTGTGTGTGTGTGTGTGTGTGTGTGAGTGTCTATTCATCTGGGTGTCTATGTATGTGGAGTTGTGAGGCTGACTTCATCTGAAGTGACCTGTTGTTGGCATGGGTGAGGATACCGTGGATGCAGAGAGTGCTGGCACTGGATATGGGTAAGTCAGTCTGTATATACATATATATGTACCTTTGTGTCTTTGTATGTTACCTTTGTGTATTTGTATGTATGTGTACATGAGTGCCTGTGTATAATTTAGTCTGTACTATCAAACTGTGGAGGTTAAATACACAAGAGTCACAATCTATAATGGCTTTTCACTACTTCAACTCTACTGTCTAGTAGCAGCTGTGTTAAGTACAGTATGTAAGCTGTTTGTGTATATGCTATCATAGAACCCACTCACACAGTGCCCACCCCCACAGATACACTTATTCATTGCCGCTCACACACACACACACACACACACACACACACACACACACACACACACACACACACACACACACACGCACACACATTGCACTGCACCCCTTCCCTTAAATTGACTGGCAGCCTGAGTGAGGTAAAGTTGCTCTGCTTTACCCTGCACAGGTTGTCTCTACTCAAATCCACAGGTAAACAAAGGCTAAATTCTGCACTTCTTTGCATGGAACTTGCTTAGTATGTATGTCTATAAATTATTGTACTATGTAATTCCCCTCCAAAGCAGTGCACTGGAATGCTAATGTCTTCCATTAGCATATTTCCAATCCTCCTGACTATCGCACATACATGTGGCACTGAACCATTTACTGCCTAGTAGAGTAGAGATGTGCTCCTTAGCAGTAGGGGAACTATGGGTTGAGACAGCCTTGCATAATATGCTAATTAACTTGTGTTTTGCATATAGTACAAGCTGCATATGAATTTTGCACATTGTCAGCACAAACAAGAGTGTACAGACTACTTCTGTGTGATCTGTATTTTTGCTGCCTTGTAGCTAAATTTTAAACACTAATATCGTGCATACTTTTCAACCTGCACTCACTGCAAATAGTTGCAATGTCTCTTGAAAGGTTGGTTTTGCTAGCTAAAATAAAAGAAAAAAATCTGGTTACATAATTAGCATAAAAATGGCATAGTGAATTTCACAAAACTCCTGTCATATCCAGTAATATTGCAGGATATTATTCAAAAAGGCCCTTGTGGTCATTAGCCTAGTAAACACCTATAAAAACATGTTTCAAAATGAGAGTAGCAAAGATGATGCAAAGATGTAAGCATATTATCAAAGTCAATGTAAAATATGTAGACTTTAATGAGTGATATTCCAAAAATCTGCTTCCCAAAGTAATTCATTTTGCATATGGAAAAGGAGATTTAACATGTAGGACCTCTTTCTTTAAATTATTGTCACCACCAGTACGTTGGTCATGTGGGCTGGTTTCCAGTATACTCAACAGCTTCATATGTGTGTATGATGTGGAAAGGATTTGGGAAGTTTTGTGAAGGGGCAAACCAAGCCTGAAAATATGAATGCGTTCCCAAATGGATACAGTTATTGGGAAATTTAAGTGAAGGTAAATCAATCCTAAAAATAGGTATGTACCACCAAAACAAGTAAAGATAGCAGGTACAGTACTGTGGGTAGGTGGCCACAGGCTGTTCTTGTTGTGTGGTCTCTTTTCAGTTGCAATGCTGGTGCATTTTAAATATTAATATCCTTGGTCCAAAGTTATAGATGACTCATCTACCACTCAGTGCTGGTTCCTAATGTAACGATGTAACATCTCCCTCCCCCTCTCAGCTCTTCACGTTTGAAGAGCAAAAAGAAAAACATTTTACTGTGTTTAGTTCATTCTTACATTTCATCTCATGACCCTCCCCCCAGTTCATCCAGCAAAAAAAAAGCACTTTACTATAGCAAGCCAACTGGTACTACAGACATGACCCCCTCCTTACACTTCCATTGGAAAAAAAATTCTATTTTTTCTTAAACTTTGGCTTGATACAGCTTAACACACAGGACTCTCTGAAGTGCCTTTCTGTTCTGATATTCAGAAATGCTAGTACATAAAGAATGTAGGCGCTTCTCTTCCAAATTGCACCCCCTAATTCTTTGCACCTTGGGCAGCTGCCCCCCTTCCTACACTACTGCTTTGGTCAGTGTAATAGGCTGCTCTGACTATGAGTTTTGCATTTCAGTTGCGTTATGGGTACACTTTTAAACATTATTAACATGGCTAAATGTGCATAATTTGTTCCAGCTGTGAGATGTGCATTTCAATTGCTCTAGGAGTGCATTTTAAGCATTGATACCATTAGTCAGAGGGCACAGGCTGCTCCTATTGTAGGTTCTGCATTTTAGTTGCACTGTGAGAGTATTCTCTCTCTCCATTAATAGTATAGTTAAGTGTTTAAAGGCTGATGCTGCTTTATAGTCTGCATTTTATCTAGCTGCCTGTTGAAGATTTCATCTGATGTATCTAATCTAGTCAACATGCACCTAGATAAAATGACATAAGACTTTTTAGACAGAGGTTATTGGGCGTAATTGATGTGTATTAACCCACCAAATGCGCAGAAGCAAGCCCCTCCCAAACCCTGCCTGCGAGCATTTTGACTGCATCGCCCACCGTTTGATTGAAAGATGCCACCATAACACAAGGTAATATAGATCTATAAACAGAAAACATACGCTATTCAAATCCACCAAAACAAAAGGTAATTGCACAAAAAGATTATAAAGAAAACATTGTATGCATAACATAAAAACGCAGATACGATTGCTGTGAATTAATTTTTTGGTACTTTAAACGTGGTTGCTAAGCTCCAAATCCAGCCAGTTATCATGTATTTTTTTCTTAACATGTAAAAAAGCATTGGATTTGAGCTCAACGATCGCATTTAAAGTGTTTCCCTCCTGCGTGCCGCATATAGTAACACTTGTATTTTACATCAGACTGTGTTTTAAGTAGATGACGCTGAATCAATTGTGTCCTTCTTAGACACGTCAGCTAAAGATGTAATTTCTACAGAAAGAAACACATATAATGTAGAAAAAGGACATTTGTTAAAGTAGTACGTGAATATATCATTCATGGAAAGCGTGGACTTTATTAGAAATACTTTAATACTGTACATCAGTGTGAAATGATTAAGAATTAGTTGAAGTAGTAATCTGGAATCGCAGTAATACGTTTAAACACTGTGTCAGTGAGCTTGTAGAAAAAAGAAGTTCCCTTTTAGTTTGATTTTGAATGAGTGGTACAAAGTGATAAGACTTAATTTCTGACAAAGAAGTGCTTGATAACTTGCTGTAACGTTTTCCGTTATAGGAGCAACACTTTCAACCCAGTCACTGAGCTCTGAATCCAGTGTCTTGTCATGTTCTTCCACTCTTAATCTAACCAGGTGTGTATAAAATATTTTACTACATTTTACACAACATTGAAAAGACATGACAAAACACTAGATCCAGAGCTCAGCAACTGCATTTAAAGTGTTGCCCCCAATAACTGAATTTTTTTTTTTAATTCGCAAATCGGAGCCAAAGTACAAAGGCAAATACTGTTTGTACAGTTACATTTACAAACAGAAAACACGGTACACATCTCATTTCTATGGCCCCCTGCACATAAGCATGTCACTGCCGTTGTTAATCCCCACCCTCCCGCATGTCAATCATGGCAGGCACGCCCATTCCTGTGTGAACTCCGTGGTGGGTTAACACACTTCAATTTTGCGGGTTATTGTCCATCTGAGGTGATCTATAGGAGAATAGTAGGTGATGGTTCATTGTTTCGAGAATCAAGCTAAGACAATAATACAAGGTTCTTAGTGACTTACAATGTTGTTGTTTGTCTTTCGGCTTTTCCCGATTAGGGTTCGCCACAGCAAAACTCTGGTCCGCTAATGATTGGCAGTAGATTTTCATGAACGCCGAGGTGCCAGCTTGACGTTCAACCTTCAACGAAGGCACGCCCATTTACGCATGTCTTTCGACCGCCCATAATTTGTTCAAATAAATACAAAGTATTGTTAAGAAGCATTGGCATATACTGTCAAATATCCGTGCCAAAGGGAAACGTTTGCTGGATGTTCCACATTTCAGTTTTAAGAAAGAGCAGTCACTTAAACGGCAGCTTTGTTATAGGGAACAAAGAAAGATTGTAAGTAATAGATACAGTCAAAAAAGGAATGTGTCCTTGTTACAAATATTCCTTCTGCAAGTATATAGCTAGGATAACATCTTTTGTCCATCCAGATATGAAAAGTAACACTTCTCTTATGGAATGTTAATGTGATCAATCTAGATATATGTCACATGTGTCATGCCTTTTATGTAGGCATGACCAAGAAAAAGTTTAAAGATAGGATATGTCAGCATCAGAGTGTGCACTCAGAATGCTCTCAGCAAATATATTACTTGGAAGGGTGACCATCACCAGTTTTGTTTTGCTCCTCTGCAAGTAATTAAGCAAAAATTAAGAGGGGGTGATATAGTAGCTTTAACTAAATAAGATAAATATAAATGGATTCTAAGACTCAGGGCAGATAAGTACACTGGTAAAAATGAAACTGTCTTTAAAGATGGTCTTGAAATTAAGACATTTTAGAACTTGATTTGTTATCATTAATTTTTTTAATTGATCGTATTTTATTGTCCTGCCTGTGACATGTGATTGGTTTTCATACCTTTATATTGGCTCTTTTTCTTATGTGTACTTTTAAAAGTCTGAGGAAGCGCTTGTATGTGTGAAAGCTAGTGTTTATTAAACGTGTTTTTTATGAGCTACCAGATTTTCTTCTGTATTCTTGTATTTATCCAGTCATGTTTTACATGCTGTGAGCTACCTGGTGTAGTGTTTGGAGTTTTGATTGATGAACAGCATAGTCGAAACCCACATGATCAAGACCACATGACTAACAATGCAGTTACTCGACCATTTTGACTGAGATCATGGTAAGGTGGGGATAAGGGAATGTACCCTTTTTCCCACTGTAGTATAATGTCAGATATGGTAAATATATAATTAACAGGGGCATGGGGGTGTGGGGGGCTTGCCCTCTGCAAAAAACACTGTTTTTTGCTTATTTGCTGGTGTTGTTCAGCCTGTTTCCATTGATCATGTGCTCTCGATTATGTAGATTTCTATGATGTCATTTATCAATCAACTGAAATGGGTCCATTTAACCACTGCACTCACACAAACACACTCCTAAACACTCCTACCCACACTTTCACTGATGTGTGTGTGTATGTGTATGTGTATAGTTTACATGCATGAGAGCATGTCTTTATGCTTGCCAATGTGCAGAACAATCTCTACACAACTACAAAATTCTCATGATTTACAAATTGGGTGTATAGCTCTGTGTGTGAGCATCTGTCTGTTGATCTGTATGCATTTAATGGCTGTGTTGCACCTGAGATAGCTTTACAGTGGCACTTGCAGACTTTGCTCATCATCTTTTGTCATAGTTGGAGGACATAATTTGTGTCTAACTGTATCTTAAATTTTAATTAAATCATTTTCATTTTGTGAATGATTTTTATGCAACACTTAAGAGAAACTGTAAATTCCCCATTTATAAAGAAAAGCATATATATTTAATTTAGATCCGGTAGTATAAAAAAACTACTTAGGTGATAATGCTTTCTACCCTGAACAGGCTGATATAATTCAATTGCAAAATGAATGTTTTGGTAACGATGCAGTTTGTCAGTTTCTAATGGCTATCCTGTCCTTAATTTGACTCTATGAATATATGGCCCACTCTCTCAGCATTTCTTATAAAATTTTCAATATTGATTATTGCTGCAAAAATCATAGTACTCTGAATAATTAAGCTGAACATAATGCTTGGGGCGTGGATTACGCAGTATTTAGACCATGAGGGTGAAACCCAGATGACTTACTGAAATCAGAAGTAGCTGAATACTGCACAACCCACACACACCATGCATTGATTATTTCTACTGTAGTTTGACTCCCTGTTTGTTTAATGTGTGCGTGTGTGTGTGTGTGTGTACACATGTGTGTGTGTGTGTGTGTGTGTGTGTGTGTGTGTGTGTGTGTGTGTGTGTGTGTGTGTGTGTGTGTGTCTGCATCTGTGGGTGTGTTTCTTGTAATTGATTCCATTTGTTTTGTAAATTTTCCTTTCATGTGCAGTATATATATATATATATATATATATATATATATATATATATATATATATATATATATATATATATATATATATATATATATATATATATATATATATATATATATATATATATATATATATATATATATATATATATTTTTTTTTTGGGGGGGTGGAAAGCTCCATACCCCTGTAAAGAAAACGTACTTTAAAATTTTTCATCAGGTTGAGTTTCTGATGGGTTTAACTTAGTTTGTTGAGCTGAAATTCTGGGACAGATAGGTAAAATGATGAGATAAGTGTTTATAGGATCAACATAAGCTTTATGATACAGCTGCTTGAGATTTCAAACTAACGAGCCCTTCCTCGGGAGTTAAGGAGTTGTTCATGTTAGATACAGTGCTACATAACCCTTCTACCACAATCATATTTTTTATTTACAACATCACTTCATCTCACTTTTATTGTATAACAATTCTTCACATCTTCTTTTCCATGTACACCATTTTGTCAAAAAAGAAAAGTTTAGTCTGTTTCTCTTTTTCTTTCTTACTAGCTTATCTGTATTTACCATACAATACCATATTCTTGTATTTTTCTTTAAAGTCTTTCCATGTATAAGTCTCCATAATGAGTCCACACCCTCTAATTTCTTTTACAGTCCAAATCAGTGTTGAGATGTTTTTCCCACCTTACATATATTACACATTCTTCCTTCCATTACTTTGTATTTCTTATTTCTTATAGCAGGTAACTTATCCAACATACTTTGTCAGAATAAATCACCTCCTACATAAAGTTCATTAAATCCTTTTTACTTGTCTTTAATTGCATTTTAATGTTATTTCCATGGATATACCAGAACAGTCCCCGGGACTCATGAATGGCCAGTTTCCATGCAGGAACAGTGTAGGAGCTCCTGCATGGAAAATGGCCGCTGAGCAATCCAGGAAAGGCATTTTTCATGTGCACGAGCAGCCCTACACTGTTCCTGCATGGAACGCTGTGCGAGATGCAAATCACCTCATTTGCTGGTAAAATAACATCCAAATGAGGTGATTTTGCAAGCCACAAAGCCGGCCGGACTCTGTGCAGGAACATTGTCAGAGCAGAAATGTATTCAGTTAGTAACTGAATACATTTTTGCATATGAGTAAACAGAGGCAGACAGCTCATGGAAAGCATGTATTACAGTCAAACACACATGCCAATGGCCAAATATAAGGTCATTGGCATTAATAATAGTTTTTTTTTATAAAATTAAACTTTTTTTTTTGGCCGATCATGGCCGTTTAAGCTTAGGACAGCAGTGTGCAAACAGGATCGTGCCAAAATTTAAAAAAAAAAAAGAGAAAAGTCAATTTTAGGATAATTCTGCATTTTGCCATTATAGTCAATGGCATGCAGAATGTAAACAATACAAGGGAGCACTGCTTGTCAAGGGGAATGTGTCCGTCTAAGTGCAGTAACTAAGGACTTACATACTGGGGTATGCAAATGAGAGGAGTTATACTGAATTACAGATTTCCTCAAAGTGTCAGCTTCTACCTAACCATGTAGGTGCAGCAATGCAACAATGCAAGTATAAGAGCTGAATGACTTCATAAGGGTATGTGTCATGCTTGCTGTAAGCTCACTGGAGCTCTGTGGTTCGTGTTTGCCTTAGCTAAGCACAGCTAAGGAAGGGGGTGTATCGCTGTATTGTCCTATTCCATGAAATTCAGAGCATGTTCATGTCCAGGGAAAGCCATTTCTGCTTATATATATATTTCCCCACCACCTGTGAGGCACTAACCACACGTATGCTTCTCTTCCATCATATCTCAGAATACCCTGAGGTAGTTGGTGCTATAGACTGCATGCACATCGACATCAAAGCACCACCTGGTGAGCGGGGCAGGGTCTACATAAACCGCAAGGGCTTCCCCTCCATCAACTGTCAGGTCATGTGCGATGCCCGGGGCATTATCATGAATGTGTATGTTGGCAGCCCTAGAAGCTATCACGACTCCCACATCTGGCATTGCTCACAGCTGTATCAGGCATTTGCCAGGGGGGCATCCCATATGGTCATCTAGTGGGGGATGCTGGCTATGCACTGGAGCTGTGGCTGATGACACCCATCAGAAATGCACACACACTCAAACAAGAACACCATAATGAGGCACACACAAACCAGGATCATTGTAGAGCTGTGTTTGGGATGCTCAAGTCATGGTTCCGCTGCCTTGACATAACTGGGGGAGCCTTGCAGTACTCTCAGGCTACATATACACAAATGTTCATAGTATGTGCCATGCTAAACAATATGTCCTGTGGAAACAGCTACAGCAGGAACAGCATGTGGCAAGGCTACACAGCCCCTCACCATTGCCAAGGCCAGCACAGGCACAGAGGGACTTGGAGGAGGAACATCCTGAGCCTGTCCCTGTAGGCAGAAGGAGGTGTGCACAGTATGCCCATGCCTTGGCAAAGAGGCAACGCATAGCACACACACTGACACTGTAGGAACCCAAGGACTGATACCACTCTCTGACTCGCACATACAGTAAAAGGGATGCCAGGCATGACACTACCTGAGCTTTACCATGTACAGAGAGTGTATACATGCATCCGACACAGTCAGCCCTCCAGCACCGTCCTCAATACTGGCCCATCAACAAGGTAAGTCATTCTTCTTATCAATTACTGAATGGAGTCGTATGTTCTCATACTTATATGTATGATACGGATGCAAGCATGCAAGGGAATGGGTGGCTGAATGGGATAGCAGCAGACAGCCATATGAGACAGCAGGAAATTCATAAAAAATACTGGTGGCAACATACTAGGCAGCACTACAGAAGGTGACAACCCCCACTGCAGTACATGTGATGGCCCAAATAACTATGGGTGTCAATAGGTCACACACATGGATGTCAATGAGGGTGATATATCCATCACCAGCGTCACCCAGCAAGACAGGTGTAGATGACCATGAAGAAAGGCTGGGCTAAGGCTCCCAAATGATGGCAATGGTGAACAGCCCCCCACCAGACCTACACAGACATACTACAACAGGTCTGGCAGTTGCATTTTAGTTCTGAAGGGTAAGAAGTCTGAAACTGAAATATATGCCATTAAGATGTAACATGTGTACTCTACTGATATTACTCCTGTCTGCATAATAGGTCACAATACAATATGAAATGGAAGCCAACAGAGTAACCGAAATACCAGTACAGTCATTTCAAATGTTAAAGACTGCAGGTGTGCACCCCCCCCCCACAATCCCATGTTGAAATCCAGTAACAGATGGCCTGAAGCACTCTCAAATGGCATACAGTCCTCTGGCAAAGGCTCATGCCTCACTCATTGTGCCAGTGTATGGAATGTCAGGGGGTCCCAAATAACAACCTAACAGTAAACAGAAAACAAATGCAAGGCCACTTTGACAAATGCCAGTAGCATGCCTCCCCATGTCCTACTGCAAGGACTTTGGATCAGGCCATAAATACTACTGGGGTAAAGGCCCAACTATAGGGACACCTCTGAGATATTACTTACATAATGTTAGGTGGAGAAGAGAATAACAGAGGGGGTGTAAAAGCATTGATGTCATGGAGTGTGTGAAGTCTGAAACTCTAATCTCTGCCCATACTACTCCCAACTGCAAACACATGAAGGAATAGCCACAAAACCGCTTGTAAACCGCAATGTGAAAGTAAACTGACCAGATATATGAGTCCTGCCTCTGGATAACCTGGGTGTATCTGTACAGCTGAGAGGTATGGCCCCAGCAGGATATGGCCATTCCGTGAAGTTGAGAAAAGCACAAGGAGGGGAACCCCAGCCAGCACACTAACAAGGTGCTGCACCATTTACACAGAACCAGCAGTCTATTGTCTGTAGCTACCCCTCCACAATGGCAGGTGTGTGCCAGAATGTGTAGTCTATATGCCTCAGAATATTGGTCTCAGCTTCATTCATCTTGTATTTCCCGGTAAATAACTGTGAGCAAAGAATGATAACTGTCAGTAGTTGATGACATGACACATCACAGTGTAAAACAGTACATATGTCAGGATATCTATGCTACAACCAAACGTGTCACACAAACAGCACAGACAGCAATAGTTACTGTATCCCCCGTATGTTAAGCACATTGTGTCTCCATATTGGCAACCTATCTACAGATATCCTGCAGAAACAGGTTGCTAGGTATAGCTGTAGCACACAAAACCCTGAACTTGAGTCTAACCTTCCCTGGAATGGATGTACACACTCATTATAGAAGGTCATACAGGGCATGCTCCAACACTTAGGTTCATAGGTAGGTACTGGGCTATCTGCTGAAGGCATATATTAGCCCAGCCATGTTGTGCGGTATTCACCGCCCCTTTGGTTAGTTCCCTAGGCCCTTGATCTAGCAGCTAGTACCCTTGGCCCCTATTTAGTAGAGCTGTTGGCATGATCCCTGGTGTGAACTTTCTGTTACCCATCCACTCGTCAAGGTTCCTCTTGAAGAGTTATAGTGAAGGGCTCTGTCTTATGTAGATCGGGACCTTGTTCCATAGCAAGGGAAGTCTTTGCGAAGGGAATCTATCCCTCCAGCATGTTCTATTCATTGTTGTGCTGAGGTTTATATCCCTAGAGCATGTAGCTCGAGTAGATTTGGTTTTGCTAAGATGGAGCATGCTCAACAGTTCTGGGTTGGACATGGCTCTGTATGTTAGACAGAGATCGCCTCTGAGAAGGTGGTATGCAACAGAGAAAAGCCTTAGTTTTTTTCAATCGTGCTGCATAGGGCAACTGTTTGAGGCCAGTAATCCTCTTAGTGAGGTACCTCTGTGGTCTCTCCAGCTGCTGGAGATGCCTAGCCAGGTACATTCCAACTGGTGCATTGTACTCAATAATGGGTCTGATGAGGGAAGAGTAGAGGAGCACCACTACATCCTTAGATCTTTATGCAAACCCTTCCATGATCAGATAGGTCACATAGAAGGATTTTCTAACCACCTTGGCAACATGGTTATCAAAGTAAAGCTGACTATCTTCTTGGGTCCCTAGATCCCTTATCACTTCTTCAGATTTCAGAGGGTTACCTCCTATGTGGTAGTTCATGGGTACTCTATTTTTTCCAAAGGGGATTACTACTCATTTTTTAGCATTTAGCTTGAGACCATGGCTTTGACACCATGCATCAGTCTCATTAAGGCCCTTCTGAAGGATATCCATGTCAGCCGAAGACTCTGTTATAGCACCCAGTTTGCAGTCATCTGCAAACTTGGTCAGCCACAGCCCTTCAGTGCTTGAATGTACTTCTGAGAAGTATATGCCAAACAAGAGGGGCCCCAGGACAGAGTCCTAAGGCACACCGCTCGTTATTGGTCTGGATTCAGACATAGATCCCGCTACTCTTACTTTGTGGGATCTGTCTGAGAGCCAGTTTGCGATCCATCTTGTGACGTAAGGGTTTATGCACTTAGAGAATTGAAGCCCAATGTCTCACAACACAGTGGACTACAGATATCAGTTATTCCCAGCTGTATGTGCACACACATCAAATTGTGCACCATTGATACTTCACACACTCATATTGGATAGGAATACACACACATATCTAAGGCCAACATAATATAATATGTCAAACATATACACACACAGACGTGAGGAAGAGAAAGACAGACAGTGACAGAGAGAGTCCCATTATGAGTCCTGTCCCACCCACTACACATCCCATTGGCCTATATCACATGATGTGCTGATGTTATTCACTGTAGAAATACCTTTGGTTGGTCCTCAGCCCTGTAGTGTCAGTCGTGCTTGTGATAACTGTGTAACACTACAGTACAAATAGGTATCCATGTAGCAGTTGTAATCTCAGTCCTGTCAAATGTAAAGTTGTGTGTGTGTGTGTGTGTGTGTGTGTGTGTGTGTGTGTGTGTGTGTGTGTGTGTGTGTGTTTCTAGATAAATGTGGTTGAGGCCATTCATACTCACTAAATCTCTCGTACCCCTCCTTCAGCACTGCTGCTGATGTCACTCACCTTCACAGATACCTTATGACAATTCCCTTGACAATTCCCTAGCATGTAACCTCCATGGTGTTTGTGTTAACTGCATAATACTATAGTATAGCAAACTAGTTAGGTACGAGTTCCAATCTTGACCTTGGCAACTGTGTAAATGTGAATGTTTGTGTGAGAGAGTTTGTGTATTCTTGCAGAGACCTGATTTTGTGGTCATTCACACTTACAACACTTCCCTTACCCCTCCTTTAGCACTGATGCCGATGTAACTCACCTTCAAAGATACCTGTGGACAGCTCTCTAACATATAAGCTCTATGGCACTGTGATAACTGTGTCAAACTATAGTGTAGCAGATTAGTTAGGTAGGTGTTCCAATCCTGATCCTGGCAACTGTGTAAATGTGAGTGTTTGTGTGTGAGAGAGTGTGTGTATCCTTCTAGAAACCTGATTTTGTGGTCATTCAAACTTACAAAACTTCCCTTACCCCTCCTTTCACACTGCTGCTGATGTCACTCACCTTCAAAGATACCTTTGGACAGCTCTCAAACCTATAATCTCTGTGGTGCTGGCAATAAATGTGGAACAATGTAGTAATAATAACTTCATAGGTATGGGTTTGAATCTCATCCCTGGCAAGTGTTTGTATGTCTACATATGTATGTCTATACATCAAAGATCTGGCCCCATTTCCACCCACTACACATTTCATTGCCTGACTTTAGCAGTCTTGCAGATATCATCCTCCTTAGAAGTACCTGTTCGCAACCCTAAACCATGTAAGGTTAGTGATGCATGTGGTAAATGTATAACCATAATGGTCCGAAAAGATAGTTAGATAGGGGGGTTGAACCTCACCCTGGGCAAATGTAAATGTGTGTAGGGTAAAATATGTTTTGGAATCTCTCACCCACTACATCACCCAATGCCAGTTTTACAAGGGCTGGTGATGTTCCTCACCTTAGAAGTACCTTGGGACAGCATCCATCCTATAAGCTGGCCAGTATGATAAATGTGGTACACAGTAGTAGCAATAACGACATAGGTATGGGTTTGAATCTCATCCCTGGCAAGTGTTTGTGTGTGTACATATGTATGTCTGTACCTCAATGATTGTGGACCATTTATGCCCAGTACACATCTCAGTGCCCGACTTTAGCAGTCCTGCAGATATCATCCACCTTAGAATTACCTGTTGGCAATCCTAAACCATGTAAGGTCAGTGGTGCAGGTGGTAAATGTGTAACATGATGGTCCAAAAAGATAGATAGAGGTTTGAACCTCACCCCGGGCAAATATAAATGTGTGTGTAGGGTAAAATATTTCTTGGAATCTCTCACCCACTACATCACCCAATGCCAGTATTTACAAGGGCTGATGATGTTCCTCACCTTAGAAGTACCTTGGGACAACATCCATCCTATAAGTTCCAGGGAGCATGCAAAAAATGCAGTTCATTGTTGTAGCAATACATAGCTAGGTAGGGGTTTGATACTCAGTACTGGCAAGTGTGTGTTTGTGTGGGTGTGTCTGTCATCAGTATCCTGTGTGGGTGGTGGTGTGATTGTGTAATAACAGGATTCATTGGGGGGTGGGTTTTGCTAAATTATTATGTTGTGGACCAAGTATATGTCACAATGTCACATTACAAGGCCAACAGTTGTCAAACACCATAGAGGTTGGTGTTGACAATCCACAGCCCTAAATGTCTAGTGCCATGTGCAATGACTACGTGACAATATGGATTAGTGAACAATATAGGCAACCCTTATATTACTCAGAGACCACTCTCCACCCACATATCATACACAAACACACTTGGCTAGGCAACAACCAGTATCTTGGTAGTTCCCTTGCATATTGCCTCACCGATAGTACCCACGATGTGATTGCAGTGGACTACATGCCTGTTGACCACAACAGTGCCACTGACATCAGAAAGTACTTTGATGTGTTACATCTCCTGAGTGTGTGTTATCCAGCAAGTAAAAGGACATGACACCCTGTTCCATCCCCTCAGTAGCCCAATCAATGTGTACAGTGGCCCTTTTGCCATGTTTCCCACTGGACACCTGCAACAACTGCAGAGTCTGTAAATGTACCCCACAAAGGGAATACCATGCCTTATACACATACCTTGTATGGACAGATACCACTAACTCCACTGAATACCCATATCATACTGTCAGTGTAGGTGCAATCGCTATCTGAGATACATAGTCAGGTCTCACCAAATGAGGTCAGGAATGCTACATCAGAAGCTACCAATCTGTCCACACAACATGCCCCAGAGACCTCAAGCACACTTCCACACGTCAAAGAACATGAATGTGGGACATGTGCACAACCCAGACACTGTCCATGTTATGGAATATAGATCACATAAATGGGAAGCAGTGCACATCACTGGCCACCCACAATAGAAACCTCAATGAGTGGATGGGGCATACCGTACCCACCCCTGGGGACCACTCCAGTGACTATACTCCAGAGCCACATTGGGGACTATTGTTATGTTGCCTGATGCCAAGGTATTCCCTTGGGCTAGCCTTGTAGAGCCTTCAGGCCCATTCACATACTACACATCTATGAAGCAATAACCCTATGGATCTCAGTATTGACAAGTGTGTGTGTGTGTGTGTGTGTGTGTGTGTGTGTGTGTGTGTGTGTGTGTGTTTGTGTGTGTGTGTAAAGTAATCCCAGTGTGTTTGGTTGATGAACAGGTTGATGAATATCCCCTGTGGCTGTGGTTATTAGCAATCAGAGGTGTGTCCAAACCAGAACATGTACCATTCGTCATTCTACAACAGATGTTGTACATCATGTACCTATGTATAGCCCTCAGCCCAATAATATGTGAGGCATATTGAATCACTGTGTTACTGACCAGGAATTACTGTGCACATACTGTACCCTTCCTATGACATGATGGATGTGTCACCACACTGCCATACCCTGTGGCTTTGCTGCAGGGCCACATCCTGGTGACACACAGATGCCTAGAACAGAAATGGGATACAGCATGTGAGAACACATTCACTCAGCACTTCACTTGTGTGTGTGTGGGGGGTAAAACTGGCACTGAATGTGTTGTCAAGACTGTGGCCAATATCTGTTGTGTCAGGATAGGTATTAGCTTTGTGCAGTAACTCGCAGCACTCATGTTTAATACTGTGGAGGTTGTTGATGTAACTATCAAGGCTGTTGAAACTGTTATCAGTGTCTGCTGCATCTCTGCTGCCATAGATGCCTGTCAGGGACTCCATGAGAGATCCAAAGTTGTGTATTAGGCTAATAAGGGAAATTAACAGTCATGGGACACCACTTTCCCCTGCAACAGTGTCCTCCTTCTAATGTACACTTTAGTAATGGCAGGGGACCATCACATTGTCTCCCAGTGTTTGGAGGACAGTGTCTGGGTTCTGTTGGCTCTGGCTAGTACCATGCATTCATAAACCTGTTTGTACAGTGCCTATGTGTATGATTCCACAGTCAAGCAGCTACATCCCATTGCCATGGGGTGCAGTGAAGGCATCCACCCCTGTGTTCATGGCAGCAAAGTCAGCTTTGGAGAGTTATTGCCAGGTGGTTATCTTTGTGGGGGTGTGGCTGACATGTTGAGTTCCATGTTGATTACAGCCTGTGTGAATCTCACCATGCAGGGATTGACTTCTGGGGATGAGCAACAGTCCCATATTTAAGTGATCAATGCAGGTCAAGGTTGTTGCATCCTCTACCAGGGGTTAGTATGAGGTGGTCTAGGGCAATGGAAATGATGAATCCCAGAAGTGTTGGGCCAACTGTACTGGCAATTGGCTACATTCCCCAGGTGATGGAGGGGTAGTTGAAGACTTGTACTATGTCAGTGTTGCAGTGGACCATCAGAGATGGCAGGGTGTTGAGGAATTTGCATTGACAGTCTAGAGACATAAATGTGGACCCAGAGCAGGCTATGGTCTGGATTACACTATTATCCCAAGGCGGTTGTACCAGAAGTATCTCCAATGTATTATGATGGGATACTAGTCTGGAGGGGTTCCTGTCCATAATGAATATTGACACAACACCACCTGTGGAGGTGTAGTGTGGTCCATGTTTGGGGGCTGACAGCTGTGGAATGTGTCATAGCCTGATACTGTAGATCTGCTGTCTGCTGCTGTGAACCACCTCTCCATTACAGCAGACATGTGTCCTCCACTCCAACAGCTGTTATGAGTGACTGCATCCTGACAGTTAGATGTCCACTTTTGAGCAGCATAACCCACAGATTGCATGCATGTGTAGCTGTTATGGTGGTAATAATATTAGGAACACTGACTAATAAGGCACTATAGGGGTGGCAAGACACGTAGCCAGTACCTGGCAACCCAGCGGTGACAGATGTAGGACATCCATGGCAAGTCATTGCATTCTGTCAATCATGCCATCCCAAGCAGAGAGGTCTTGGATCCCCTGAGAATGACACATAACACATAAGCCAATGCTGCAATCAACCATCTGTTGATAGTACAGCACCATCATTCTGGGTGGCAGCTTTACACTGCCCAGGGCTACTGTCACACGTGTCTGGACTGCATAATCAGAGAGTTCAACCATGTCTCCTGTCATGTAGTCCAGGGAGGTGTGTCCCAAGTCATTCACACCCACATGGATACAGAGTGATACTCGTAGTTGTGGAGTGACATGACTGGCTGTGTCATGTGTTAGATGCTGGCATGTGATAGATATTTGGCTGTTACCTGCTCCATATTCAACCTAGTGAGTGGTATTTATGTGCCTCAGTATTGAGTTAACCATTGTGCAAGGTGATTAGCCTTAGGGGCTTAGTTTGGGGGCACACTGTGTAGGTTAAATATGTGTCCCTTGGCATGTGCCTTGTCGCGGTGTCTGAATGGGTGTCTGCCTTGCTGGTCTGTGTTGTTTGGGTAGATGTCCATTGAGTGCCTCTGGGAAGGTGGGTGTGTGGCTTTTCACTGTATGTCATGGCTGTCAATGTGGGTGTCATGGTGAGCTATGTGTTACACATGGTGTGGTGCAGGTGTTGATCTTATCCTCTTGACCTGCTTCCAGTCTTTGCTGGAGAGTGCATATGTCCACATTGGGTGACATATGGGCAACCCTCACAGGTCTGAGTGTTTGGAGTTTAGAGGGGAGGGTTGCCTGTGTACATGTGGCAGTTGCAACAGTGCCCCAGAATGCACAAGTGCACCAGGTTAATGGGTGAAAGCACAGATAACCACCCTTCAAACATGCCAGGAGGGGTGGACATAATTAGTAAGTACTGGGGCGACATCTGTGATGAACGAGTACTACTGAAGGCTCACAGGTGTGCCGCACTTCTTGATACAATAACCTGGTGAATTGCCAAGCCATAATGCTAGCTGAAGTGCAAGACATAAAGAACTAGCGTGATGTATGGTGGAACAAAATGCAGACTGTCTGCCACCTGTAATACTTTACCACAGCTGTGCAGTTATCAACAGCTTTGGCCATGTGAAATCTTAGTAAGCTCTGTAGAGCTTGTGTGTGATAACTGCATAACACTATATTAGACATGCCTAGATAGGAGTTCTAATCCCAATACTGGCAGGTGTGTGTGTGTGTGTGTGTGTGGATCATGTACTATCTGGCTCATACCATTTTTGACCTGTATACTACCATTCACACTTTCCTTCACTCCAGTTTAGTAGACCTGTTGATGTCATCCAGGATGTATCTTTGGAAAAGGTGGAAATGTATAAGCTCTGTGGCACATCTCATACCTGTGTAGCATTATAGTAGGAATACCTAGATAGGCAAGAGTTCTAATCCTAATGCTGGCAACTGTTTGTGTGTGCGAGAGGATCATATCATGTGTGGCTTATACAATTTTGATGTGTATACCTTACATGGCTGGTGACCACCTCCAGCTGCCATTACTTTATATAGTGTGGTGACAAAATCTGCCTCACATGCAGCAGGTTAAACCATTGTACAGTCCTCTGTATAGATGTGTCTGTATATCCATATGTTTGAAACCTATACGTGGTCGGAAGTGGTCTGGGTGCCTTAGCAATGTTCTTGTATGTGATATTATAGCCAAATAAGCCACAGTGAGTGTACTGACACATGTCGCAGCATGAGGTATCATAACTGACTGAAACATCATGCTGATAGGATGCTTGCCACCCTCACAGGTGGCCTGCCTTGTAGGTGTAATTCATGAGTACAAATGTTTGGTTTTACAAATGAACTGTACCTGTTATGGGTCACATAAAAGGGTGGAATAGGTGTGGACTGTCATATTGTGATCCTAATTAGTATGTAACAGGAACACTTTGCATCTGGGGTGTGTACACAATTTATATCCACTGTATACCAGTAATGTGTCACGCATGACCTTACCTTAGGCTTTTGTCCAGCACAATTTTCTGGCCTCTGTCCAGACGTCTTGGCACTGACAGGTTGTGAGGTATGCTACAGGAATGTTGAATTCACATCAGATAGGCCCCGGTGGTGACCACTGTGATGCAATACAGTTAACTCCAGCACAAGTGAACATGTACAACAAGCAATATAGCTATTACATAAAGCAATATAGCTATTACTGATGGCTGTGTGCATGGTAAATTGCTTGTGCTTCACATGCCTGGGGTATTGCCAGGCAACAACAGAACAATGTAATACTCACCAGCTTCAGGCTGCTGTCCCATATGCAGATCAGAGGGTCCTAGGTAGTTGTGAGAGGGAGTTATTGTCAGCAGACACACGTGGTCTTGGTATAGGATAGATGCAGTATGTCTGTACATCTACAGTACTAACTGCAATAATACACAATGTCCTATCCTCACCATAGATGTGCACTTATGTGCATTAGAAAACCCCATCCACAACTGCAGTCGAACCTGACACATGCATGTAGATACAATACAGATACAACTATGTCTGATACATTAGTGTACTAATCCCCACTGGGCCCTTACCTGCACTCTCTTCATCCAGCGTGTGTGTGTGTGTGTGTGTGTGTGTGTGTGTGTGTGTGTGTGTGTGTGTGTGTGTGTGTGTGTGTGTGCAACCCACCTCCACAATGCTTCCCCCAGCATCATGGCTTGTGCATTCAGTGTGTGGCCCAAGTGTGGTGAGGAGCTCTTCGGTGGGTGTCAGTGGGGGCTGGATGGCTGGGCCCCCACCTGTGGATAGCCGGTCCCTTGCTACAGCAGCAGGCCATTGATGGACATAACATTTGAGGTCAGTGGCCTGATGCTGCACATGCTCATAAGTTCTGCTGTGCAGGCAAGGATCATTTACCCTGTGGACAACACTATTCCACAGGTCAGTCCTTTCCTGCACATCTTCTGCTCTTCTTCCACATGTCAGGGCATAATGTCCAATCACATATTGGGTGATGATGTTTGTTTCTCCAACAGAGAATGCTGGTAGGCGAGCCCTCTGCATGTTACCTGGAAGACATAAACAGGCAAAGGTCACAGGACCTCATACAGTTGCCAAAATGCACATCAACAGTGGATATTACTTGTAAATAATTCAGACTACACCATAACTCTCCAAGCTATCATGGCTATAGCAGCTTGCATTACATGCCTGTCCCTGAGCTATCTTATTCCTCCCAATGTTGGACACTTGATTGCATAATCCTCTATCCTCCATTCATTTCTGTGTAGAGGATTGACAGTGGTCATCCTCCTTGTGGATGGTGTGTGTATGGTGGCAGGTTTGTGTTTGACTGGGGTGTGTGATGGAGCTCTGAGCACATGCCTGGGTTCATGTAGGAGGCAGATACTGATGTTATTATGCCCCATGGAGATATGCTGTTGTTGCCATCAGTAGGCAATATGTACATGCTCACCATTGCTGAGGGGAGGAGTGTGGTTGATGTGCATATCTCCATGTATGACTGGGGTGGACAGGGTGGCAATGTTCCCACCTAACCTGTGTGATGCAGGTTGCCTATATCCACGCATGTGTGCATGAGGTGTTCTTTACCCCCAGTACAGGTGAATTTTGTTGTTCCATCTGAGACTTACAACATATGTGGCGACATGGTTGCAATTGTCCATGTTGGTGTGGATATGTCTGATTCATAGTCATAGTCAGCCTTACAGGACATCACCTGTGAACTTACCTGCTTGCTTATATATAGGTGGACTTGCTTCAAAGTTGTTGCCTATGTATCCCTTTACAGCCAATGTAGCAACCTATTATGTGTTTGTGTATGGCTGCGGTCCACCAAAGGGGAATCACTCTACCTTGGTGGAGGCAGGATATACAGGTCAGTTACTGCTGTATCCATATAGCTACAGTGGATATAAAGGGTACACACCCCTGATACACTGCCTGGTATTTGTGCAATTGGAATATGACACCACAAAAACACATTTCATAACAATTCCCACCTGTAGTGTGACCTATAGCCTGTACAATTCAATTGAAAACATAACAATCTGCTCTGTGAAAACATATGGAAATAATACTCAGTGCAATAAGCCAATTGAATGAGTGTGCACACCCTTAAACTTGTGTATGCACCTCTTGAGGTGGTTACAGCATTCATCTGTCTTGGTCTGGACTCTAACGTCATGGCACATCTTCACTTGGCAATAGTTGCTCACCTTCCTAAAAACACATTTGATTGTATTTCAATGGAATTGGACAGGTTAGGGGTCACATTTAAGATGAGAAACATTATGAAATGATCTTCTGTCATCTGATTGTCATACAGCCCACAAACCTGGTATTCCAAAAGGGGCGTGTACACTTGTGATATTTATTTATTTTATTTATTGACATTTGTTAACCGGGTTTGTCCAACTGGGCTTGTGGCCCATTTTCAGTGGAGACCCGAGGAGAAAAGCTGCAGTTGTACATTTTTAAACAAGTACAATTTTAAACAATATTGATTTAATAGCAGTTATACCAAAAAGATTCACATATATTGGGTTACATGCATAAAGTTAAAGTTGCATTAAAAAGAAGCTTAGTAACAATTTTACATTGATATAGTTCAATAGGTCAACAATAACATTTTCATTTTCATGGGAAGAAGATGACAGAGAAACTTTTCCTAGACTGCCAGTTGCAGCAAACCCAGAAGCATTTCATAAAACCTACTCAGAATCGAATGGACATTATACCAATACCAGGAAAAGGGCTGGAACAATCCGAGAAGAGCGAGAGAGACGGGGCGATGGACAAACATAAAAAGGTAGATGGACATAACCAGTTACAAACTAGAACAAGAGAAAAATGTCTGTTTTAGAGAAGGGTTTAAAATTGTCCCCACCACATACCCAAAAGTATGAGGTTAAAACTGAATTGTTCCACTATGCGAAAAAATGCATTTAAAGGAACACTTCTTTAGATTAAATAAAACTGAGTTAGATACTAACTGTGATGTTTTACTTTCATTAGATAGTGAAACAGAAAGTGAAGAAAGTTTTATTCATGTGCATCGTGGTAGTGATGAAAATGAAAATAGTGCTTATTACAAATACACATATGCTTAAAGATAATAACTATTTTTACCTCCATGTAAAAATTTAATATAGTAATGTTTGAATCTCTACTGAATACAATGTTAGAAAAGGAAATAGAGAGCTTTATGAATAAAAAGCATACTTATAATCTAACAAAATTGGAATGGGAAAAGCTGCAACAACTGAGTAAAACTGTAATATAGTCTTTAAACAAGCAGACAAGGGGGGGGAAAATTATATATTAAAATTCTGCGATTATTATAGTATGTGTATGCAACATCTAGATAACAACAATGTATATTGTAAAACTAACATTAATCAGCTATGTCAAGCAGAAAAAGATTTTGAAAAATTATTACAGAAAGGTGTGAGATTACACTATCTAAGTCAAATGGATATAAATAGAAAAATAAATGTAAAGAACAGAAAAATTGCAAAATTCTTTTGCCTACCTAAAAATCATAAAAAGATCTGAACGACCCTGGTGGTGGCTACCTGTCAGCTTTTGGATATTTTACTTATAATCTTTGCACCATGTTACATGAAATATTGATAAAGAAAGTTCTGTTGTTACCTTCTTATATACAAGATTCATATGATTTCCTAAGGAAAATAAAAGATATATATTGGGGTGAAAATATGTACTTTATTACGGTGGGATGTAGAGTCTCTACACCAATATTTCCCATATTTTGGGCTTGGAAGCTATAAAATTCTTTTGAATGATAGTCCTAAAACATATTATGTCCTGGAACTGGTAGAATTCTGCTTGAAAAATAATTTTTTGAATTTAATGGCACTGTTTATAGACAAGTTACAGGCACTGCTATGGGGGCAGTCTTTGCACCAGCCTATGCGAACCTGTTTATGGGGCTATTTGAAAATGAACACCTTTATAGGTTGCCTTTCTTTCAAAATAATGTTCTAAGGTATTTTAGATTTATTGATGACCTAATTTTCATTTGTCATGGGGATTGGGATACATCAGATAACTTCATTGATGAATTAAATAATAACAGATTTGGTATAAAATTTAGTGACATACAAAAAGGAAATCAGGTTAACTTCTTGGATATTTAAGCTAGGGGCATAATGGCTTCCCATATATACTAGTATTCATAGAAAATTTGATGAAATAAGCTGGAAAATGTGGGAAAAGACTCAATTCTGATATTGATATGGCCTTTAGGGAGGCCTATAAAGTGGCGAGATACTCAAAACTAGAGGTATATAACAGAGATGATGTAAAAAATAGCTTGCATAGAGCTTTTAAACAGGTAAAGGGCACTATTAGACAAAATAACTATGAAAGTAGCAATAAATATGGGACTGAACAGGAGAGATTTTTTTTACACACAACACTAACTTCTCTCTGTGATTGGTAATAAAATCATTATGGAATATTGGAATTTTATTAAAAAGATATAACATCACTGAAAATATAAAATTAATGACATCATATAGAAAGGAAAAATATACAGGACTTTCTGATACACAGCATTTATAAAAAGCCTTGTACTAATGAATTAAATGTTGTGAAGAATTTGGGAACATTCCTTGTGGAAAATGTGCTATATGTAAACATGTTGTAAATGAAGTGAATAAAATAAATGGCAAAATTTTTGATAATATACATGTATGAGCAAAGGTGTTGTGTATGTCATATTCTGTGATTGTAACAAATACTATATTGGAGAAACAAAAAGAATGCTATAAGGGATAAAAGAACATATTAGAGATGTTAAAAATAATAAAATTACTAGTCCTATTGCTGAGCATTTTAACTCAGTACACCATGGAAACATTGAGAATATAAAAGTGTCTGTTCTGGAACATGTTCCATTATATTATAATGATGTTGATAGGCAAAAAAATATGTTAAGACAAAAGGAATGCATTTTGATTATGAAATTTGGGACTTTGCATCCACATGGAATGAAGAGAGAATGTAACTGGCAATGTCTTGTTTAAGACTATGACTTTAAATATATTCAAGCTATGTGATTTGATAGTTTAATTATGTAATTGATTGATTACTTGTTTTTTGTATATATTGCAAGTGTTTTATGAGTTTTACTGTTTTACTCTGTAAAGGCTGTTGGCCGAGGCGCTAGAGAAGGAACTGTTCAACGAAATAAATTTTATTGGAAGGTAGAGCTGGGACTCACTGATAGTCTTTGTTGTTTATATAATAACATTTTTTTGTTTGTATAAAATTATGCAAATGCATAGTAGACACATTGGAGAGAGAGGTGTAATGAGGTACTAAGTATGGTCCTTTTGAGGGTACATATAAGGAAGGAAGACTAGGTGGGGTCATGGCAAGGGCAGGTCCTGGAATTGAGAAAATAAGCTTTTAGTTAATTTTTAAAGTGTGAGGTGTGGGAGATTGAACGTAAGTCAAGGGGAAGTTTCTTCCAAGCATGGGCAAGGGAGTGTTTGTAGTTTGCCTACTGACCTTTTTGGGTGGTAGACATCAAGTAATTGTTGGTTAGAAGTACGGAGGGTCCGGGATGGGATGTAGATGGAGACTAAGGAAGATAGAGATGGACAGAAGGAGGTTTTATAAAGAATAGAGTGTAGCATATGAAATTGATAAGATAGCAGAAATTGGGGAAGTTCAAGCCATTGAAGAGAGTTTAAAGAAATGCAGTGGTGTGAGTTGTATGGGGAGTTAATAATGAATCTGGCTATTTTATGGTAAGTCTGTTGGAGTTTGTTTAGAGTGGAGGCCTGGATATTGGTAAGAACTGTGGTAGCATATAAGAGGGAGGGGAGGAGGAGTGCCTGGCCCAGGGTAAGTCTAGATTCAGGGGTTAGGAATTTTTTGTTTTGATAAAGCAGACCTAGTTTCTGGTTTGTTTTTTTATACACTGGAGTATGTGTAGGTTGAACTTTATTTCATCATCGATAATGATCCCTAGGAACTTTGTGTGGGTGTCAGGTTGGATAGTTGTATTGTTAGAAGATTTAATAAAAAAGTAGGTTTTGT
>NC_056732.1:6419380-6486880 GCF_019279795.1 Protopterus annectens | reverse complement strand
GGGTATGACTATACACTTTTTAGCATTTAGCTTTAGACCATGGCTCTGGCACCAGTTATCCATCTCTGTGAGACCTTTTTGAAGGATGTTTGTGTCAGCTGGAGAGTCTATTATGGCGCCTAGTTTGCAGTCATCTGCGAACTTGGTGAGCCATAGTCCTCCCACGTTGGCCTGTACCTCGAAAAATTATATACCGAACAAGAGCGGTCCCAGGACAGAACCTTGTGGGACACCACTTGTGACTGGTTTCGAGTCTGACATGGCTCCAGCAACTCTCACTCTGTGGGTTCTGTCTTTGAGCCAGTTTGCGACCCATCTTGTGACATAGGGGTTTATATTTAAGCTGGATAGCTTATCTATGATGCCCGCATGGGGTATTGTGTCAAATGCCTTTGCTAGGTCTAGATAGGCTGTGTGGACTATCTTCCCTTCATCTATGGCTTTGGTGTCTGTTTCAAAGAAGTCAACCAGGTTCAAAAGGCAGGATCTGCCCTTGACAAAGCTGAATTGGGTAGGATCTAGTGTCTGTAGGTCCCTGATGTCTTTGTTTATGAGCTCCATGATGATCCTCTCCATAGCCTTGCAGACTAAGCTAGTCAGGCTTATGGGGCGATAGCTTCCAGGGTCCATGGAGGCTCCACCTTTGTGGAGTGGGACCACTGTTGCTGTACGCCATTCTGTGGGCACATATCCTGTAGTGAGGCTGAGATTGTACAGCTGTTTTATTTGAGGGATTAGTTCTTCTTGGAGTTCATGTAGGACGCAACCCGGGATGCTATCTGGTCCCACGGAAGCAGTGTGTTTTGCTTTGGAGAAGGCAGCCTTCACCTGAGCATCAGAGATGTTTGGGAGGCAGCCCCCTGCCGGGATAGACATTTGCTCTTTTGGGGGGGGGGGTGGAGAAGTTTGCACTGAACCTGTCTGCCAGGATATTGGCAATGTCTGTGGGTTTAGTGTATTGTTTGTCGAAAAAAGCCTTATGATTGTCCTTAGTGTCCTGTGCAATTTTTCTCTCAAAGCTGGCCTTGGAGGATTTTATGAGGGATCGTAATTTTTTGCTAGTACTGATCAGAGATGCCTTCCCTAGTAGGGATTTTGCTCTATCATGTAGTATCTTCCTCCTTCTGTTGTACAGTCTATTTATGGCTGGGGTCCACCAGACTGGATGCCTGCCTTTGGATGATTGGGTCTTGGTTTTGTTTGGGATAGCTTGATCCATGCATTCCTGGAGATGTCCATAGAATGCGTTTATATAGGATTCTGCAGTTTGGGCCATAGTTTCCACTGGCCCTGGGGCCTTGAAAGATTTCACTTCGGTTTTGAGAAGTGAGAAGTTCGCTTTTGAGAAGTTTTTCACTGTGGTTTTCTGGGCTGGGGGTGGGGTCGGGATGTGGATATCCAGTGAAATTAATTTATGGTCTGATCTTATCAATGAAGGATATACTTCTGGTATGGAGCATAGAGTCCCCATGTTGGTAATGATCAGGTCTAGTATGTTATCCCCTCTTGTGGGAGTGGTGACTAGTTGTTCCATAGCATTTGAGTTTATAATTTCCAGGAACCTTTGGGCTAAGGTGCTGGGGCTTGAGTAGTGCTCCCAGTC
This sequence comes from Protopterus annectens, assembly GCF_019279795.1. Lineage (NCBI taxonomy): Eukaryota > Metazoa > Chordata > Ceratodontiformes > Protopteridae > Protopterus > Protopterus annectens. The sequence goes on along the minus strand of NC_056732.1, from coordinate 6,485,277 downwards.
TATGTTTGGGTAGTTGAAGTCACCCAATATAATGGTGTTCGGAGAGATCTTCATGTTCTCCAATGTTTTCAGGAAAGCCGAGTGGGATTCCTGACTTTGAGAGGGTGGTCTGTAGGATGCTATAAACTGAAAAGCAGTTTTGCCTACTGTACATAACATGCTTCTATGTGCTGTCATTACAGTAGCAAGGGGTGTGAGTATACTGTATGGGACACCTGGGTATACATGGGTAGTACTACAATCTTTTCTCTTTGGATTTGTTTCATACATGGGTAGTATCCCAGGTTATATGCAGTCACACTTACATTTTACACCAGCTACTGTGCACTAGTTGACAGAAAGTTTAACACATATGGTATCATTATGTTAGTACTTTTAACAGTGCTTATTCAAGTAAGAATAGATTGCAGATTGTAGTACTGGAGCCATACACCCCTGCATGCAAATCTTGTTCTAGGTGTTTGAACTGTATGTTTATATGTATCTCCTATTAGATACTGATCTGATATGTTGATATTAACTGTAGACTACTATGTTCTTTGGACATGTCATTGAGGACTGTTGTCATGTAGTAATGGCATACCTTTTCAGTTTCAGACGTGTATCTTTCAAAACATTCATCCTAATGCATAATCTGTTGGCTATCTACTTTCCATCTGTCCTCTGTACAGATGTGCAGATGTCAGGTATTGCTATGGCCATACCACTATGTAGGTGGCCACATTATATTGTGCTGTGGGCCTGGACAATGCTGCTAGTTCCAACATATGGAACATTTCTTAATGTGGGCCTTGCCCCATTTCTTTTGCCTGTGTAAGGGACATTACAGAGGTGGTGGCCTACAGATTCACATACAGTGGGTGTCAATACATCACAGGACAGGACATGTGAAGACAGCCAACCAACATGGGAGACATATCCCCAGAGTTGTGAACAGATTCTATTACATCAGTGCTGTTATACACAGGGTGGAGTGATAGATTGACAGGGTTTGTGTGGACATGCATTTAGTGTTTGACGTCACGACTCACAGTGATATGTCTTTGACATACCTCTCCACTGGCACATTGTCCACAATCTGGCCACATGTCTGCCTGTCATGTTTTTTGTGTTCACCAGATAGTTGTTGTCCTTGGTAAATCAGTTGTGGACTCTGGGGAACGCAGTCAGTAAATACGTCTATTGGAATTACCAACGTCATATTCCTCATAAAGGATGTTACAACAAACCCAGTGACATCTGCAACTGTCTCTATGTATGACAGCAGTATGACCAATCTGACCCTGTGTTTGTGCCTCTGTTCCTACCTAGTGATATAGGGGTTGATGCTGAGCTTGTTGAGTGGGGAATGTTATCAAAGGCTTTGACCAGATCAGTGTAGGCTGTATGTGTCACCTTGCCTTCATTCACAGCTCAGGTGACTGATGGCAAGAAGTTGACCAGGTTGAATGAGCAGGTATGACCTACCCTTCATGAAAGTAAACTGTGTGGGATCCTGAGTCTGCAAATTCTCATATCCCTGTTTATTAGGTGCATTATGATACATTCCATAGCTTAGCATAACAGACTTGTCAGGCAGTTGGGGCAGTTTTTCTCGGGGTCTGTAGTTACAGCTCATTTTTGGAGAGGGGTGACTGTAACAGTGCACAATTCAGTAGGGACAAAACCTGAGGTGAGGCTGTGCTTGAACAGGGCACACAGATAAGGTGCCAGGTCACGCTGTAGTTCATGTAGAACACAGCCAGGGATATTCTCAAGCCCCAGAGAAGCTGCATTCTTGGCCTTGGACAGTGGTGTTTTAACTTGTGCTGCAGTAATACTGAGTGCCTGGAGGTGTACTGGTATTGTGATTGGTCCTTTGGGGGGTAATGTTTGCATTCAAGATGCCAGCCAGTATATTGGTATTATTTGTTGGCTCAGTCTGGGAGGTACCATTGTCTAGTAGTTCAGATCAATTTTTGGTATTGCCATGGAGATTCTTTACATAACTGTATGAGGCCTTGTGGTTGTCTTTAATATGTGCTCCAAGTCTGTTCTCACAGCTAACTTTGTAGTATTTGATGAGGGATCTCAACTAATCATTGAGGCTGATAAGGGTTTATTTCCTGTCTTGAGACTTCACCTTATTCCATATCAGTTCCCTCCTTCTGTTGTACAGTTTCTTTATGACAGGTGACCACCAGATCAGCTTCCTTTTTTGGAGGTGAGGGTCCTGGCTGTATTGGGTAAGGCAATATCCATGCATTTGTGTACGTGTTCATAGTGCATTGTTGTTTGATTCAACTGTCATGCAATTAGTCTCCATTTGCATGGCTGCCGTGAGGTTAGCCACCTCTGATTTTATGAGGCCATAGTTATCTTTGGAAAGGCTTTTCATGGTGGTTACCTGTGCATTGGGGGTAGGATGGCTGTGGATTTCCAAAGGTAATTACTTTGTGTTCAGATATAACAAGTGAGGTGTTGACTATTAGTATAGAGCAATAGTCACCCATGTTAAGAAGGACCAGGTCGATGTGATGGGCATGTACATCAGTATATGAGTAGCTTTCCCACTTAATGGTGGGGTAGTTGAAGTCAACCAGTATGATAGTGTTAGATTGGACACTAATATTCTCCAGGGTGTTTATGGACATAGAGTGTGAATCTTGGGACATGTATGGGGACCTATAGCAGGCTAATGCCTGAACCACCATCTTACTCAATGTCAGCTACGCCTTCAGGATCTGTAATGCATAATGTTGGTCTACCACTCTGGAGGTGTGTGCATCCTTTATGAATATGAAAATACCACCACTTTTGGAGCTTCAGTCCACGTTCTGCAGCCAAAAGTTGTGGAATTAATTATAGACTGGTACTACAGGGGTGCTTACTACTGCCTTTATCCAGGTCTCTGTTACAGCACAGGTGTCATTGTTCCCCATTTTAAGGAATACTTCCAGTGAGTGAGTTTCCAGATTTAGAATTCCAGTGTGCAGCAGCATGACCCTCTGATTGCATGTCTTTGTAGCTGTCATATATTTCTGTATAGTTATGTATACACGCACAGACACACAGACACACACACACACACACACATGTATGTATATATATATATATATCTATATATATATATATATATATATATATATATATATATATATATATATATATATATATATATATATGTGTGTGTGTGTGTGTGTGTGTGTGTGTGTGTGTGTGTGTGTGTGCGCGCGTATGTATGCATATATGTGGATATGAATGTGGATGTATCTTTCTCTCTCTCTCTGTATATATATATATATATATATATATATATATATATATATATATATATATACATATATACATAAAAATAAATAAATATATATATATATGTGTGTGTGTGTGTGTGTGTGTGTGTATCATGTATATATTTGTCCACATATATGCATCTCCAGACATATATACATGTATCTATAGACTATCTGACTGATTCTACAGACTACTTTCCCTGCTGTTGGATGATTGTACTAACTGATATGTTTGGGATGTCATCACTATTTTGTAAGGTTCAGATAGTGTAATGGTACATTGCTTTGATCATAGTTTACAAGGCCCTGGGCCAGGACTTGGCAGGCCTTATTATTTTGTTGTAAGGCAGAACAGTTCTGCTGTGGAGGAAGGGATAAGAGCAAGAATTACAAGAAGTCCCTAGTTTGGGCCACTTCACCCCCATTTACAAAACCTTTGGTCAGATTTGTTGCTGTAAGAGGTTCAGAGTGTGGATCCAATGTCCGAACGCACTACATATGTACATACACATCATATATAATATATATTAACATATATATATATATATATATATATATATATATATATGCATATAGATATATTTCTACATATATACATATATGTGACTGCACTATCTTCCCTCCCTTCCTCCTAGATCCTCCTTTTCCCTCTCTAACACCTATTGTACCTGTATAGCTTTTGTCCACTAGATGGCACCCTTCTCTTGATACTATCTTTGTACATTTAACCTACTGAGTCATACTTGAATTTCTCAGGAAACTATTTTTACCTAACTGTTTTTTGAAGTCCCATTCTACCCCTCTTTTTTCTCTATAACTCACATAACCACCATACCTCCTCTTACTACCATTTTACTCCATTACCACCTTAACCTTCCTCTAGCCACACTTACCTTAGCAGCATTTCTCTGATTGTTTTCACAAGATTGTTTCTTTATCATTCCCTTGGATCTTCCCACTCCGTTTGCCCTGCAGGCTCACTCCGCTCCCCTACCCTACCCCCAAATCTCACCCACCCCCAGTGCATCTAGCCTTATACCTCTCTAGCCACTCCCACCTTCCCATCATCCAATCCTAGCCCACAACTCATTAAGGTACTGCACCTTACTACATCCCTCCTCCCTCTTCTTCATATATTCTCTATCCAATCCCATCACACACTAGACACATTCTATCTTACTACTCCTCTTCCTCTTCATTTTATACTCTTACCTACTTACTCTTCTCCCTCAACTTCCTCAGCATAATGTCTAATTCTCTCCTATCAACTCATCTCAAACCCCTACTCCTCTTCTTAATTTTCCCCTTCCTTTTCCTTCCTTATATCCTAACTGCCTATGAACATCTTAGCTACTCCAACTTCCAGCATGCCACAAAAGACACTTCCTTACCATCCCCATCAGGCACCCTAAAACACAGCAACATCACATTCACAACTATCTCTTCCCAAAGTATCACAGAGTCATCCACATTAGCTATAAACACCAACAATCCAAAAGAGCACATAACATATTGAATCTCACTCTAATTCACACATATAGATGGCACCTTCACCTCCTACTCGATGGTGACATCCATCCTAATCCTGGCCCTTCCACTAATAGTCCTGCTAACCTAGGAAGACCTTCTCCCTCTTCCATTCATACTCCTACAAGGCCTCCAAACTCCCTCTTCATTGCTCACTTAAATATATGAAGTGTCAATAATAAAGTGACTGATCTTCATGCCCTACTGGATAAACATGATTTCGACATTCTTTGTCTAACTGAAACATGGTTAAAACCAACAACCCAAGATAATGAAATTACCCCTCCAGGATATAGTATTTTAAGAAGGGATCGCATTAACAAAAAGGTGGGGGTGTAGCCTTATTATACAAAGCAAACCTCCAATTTACACAACTTGATACTCACCCACCTTGTGATATCAATAATGAAATTCTTATCACTAAGCTACAACTAAATACTTGCAAGTCCATCTACATTATATGCTCATATCTTCCTCCAGGTAACAACATCACCTCCCTCGAAAATATCCTTAGCTGGCTGTCTACTAACTATCCACAAGAAACCATCGTCCTAGGCGACTTTAACATAGACTGGAATACCTGTAACTCCAATAATCCATCTATCCACATTAACCTTCATGGCTTCTCCCAATCACCTCACCTACTCATATACATAAACCTACCAACAAAGAAACCACTCTTGATTGGATCCTAATAAATACTCTACCCACAACATATATGGCTGGTATCATTCCTTCTGACATCAGTGATCACTCTCTTACTTATATAATTCGACAAAATAATAATATTCCCAGCCCCATAACTTTTAGAACTACTCGTTACAATAAACATTTCAACCCAGAACACTTCCAGAATGAACTCAGTGTATGCAACTGGTCACCCTTAAAACACCTCCAACTAGATGAAGCAGTGGCATACTTCAACTCTAAGTTCCTTGAAATCTTGGGCCTCCATGCCCCTTCTCGTACTCTTAGAAACAGTACCAAAACTGCTCCATGGCTCACAAAGGAATCTAAGCAAAAGATTCTACTAAGAAACAAATTTTGGGCCAAATGGCGTACCTCCAAAGACCCATCTGATCATCTAATATTTAAACAGCTTAGAAACTCGACTAAGGCATCAATACTTCAGGACAAAAAAAAATTCCTTTCACCTTCAACAATCCAATCAACAAAGCCCACATAAATTCTGGTGAGGTATCAATAGACTCCTACATGCAGGCAACTCTAGAACACCTATCCCATCTGGTGGTACACAACACACTCCCAAACAAATTGCTGAGTCCTTCAGTACCTTCTTTACTGAAGCTATCCAGTCTCTAGCTAACTCTTTACCCCCTGTATCCTCTAATCTGCCTTCCTCCACAAATAACTCACCACCCACTTTCCACCTCCATCCTGTACCTGCATCCCTGATCTGTACCCTCCTTCAGAAACTTAAATGCTATACCCCCTCTGCTGACCAATTACCTGCTAAGTATCTTCAAATAGCAGCTAAAGTTATTGGCTACCATATCTCTATCCTAATCAATAGAACCATTACTGAAGGCACCATCCCTACTGTCTGGAAAGTCTCTCATATAATCCCCCTATACAAAGGTGGTAACTCAATTGAACTTTCCAACTTTTGTCCAATTGCCCTAATCTCTCCCATAGCTAAAATTATGGAAAAATGTATTCACTGGCAACTTCTAGACCACCTTCTCCATAATAACCTTTTAGCTAGCTCTCAACATGGCTTTCAACCTTTCCATAGCATCACCACTGCCCTATCATTTTCTGACCTCATTAACAAACAACGTAATAATAACACCCTGTCCTCTGCTATCTTTATAGATCTTTCAAAAGCATTCAACATGGTTAACCATCAACTACTACTGAATATACTTAAGTCCCTTTCCCTCGATACTCAAGCCCTACAGTGGTTCAAGTCCTACCTAGACAACAGGCTACAGGTAGTGCTTTGGGACAATGCTCTATCCTCCCTCCTTCCTGTCTCCCTTGGTGTACCCCAAGGTTCTATTTTGGGTCCTCTTCTATTCTCTATCTTTATAAACAAACTATCTATTATTATCCCCCATGCTATATCCATACAATATGCAGATAACACTACACTAATATCCTCAGTTACAGATACTTCAGAACTGCAGTCCCTCACCCAAAATGTCTTTGAGCATGTAGAGGAATATTTTTTACAGCGTTGTCTCCTCCTTAACCCTAAAAAGACTAAACTACTACTGTTTACTCCCACACAAAAATCCTCCCCACTTCACTTCACTATTAAATCTAAAAATGGTACAGTTATATCTCCTGATACTAACACTAAACTCTTAGGAATGACTATTGACCATAACCTCAACTATGATACTCACATCAATACCATCAATAAAAATCAGTTAACCGAAAGCTAGGCTCTCTCTACAGAATTAAACCCTTCCTTACTCCCAATGCCAGAACTGTCATTGCCCACACCCACCTAATCTCAACACTCTTTTATGCCTCTACTATATATACAAACCTATCTAAAAGCAACCTCAACAAGCTGGCAACCTCTTACCATAATATTGCCAGATTTGCTACCAGCTCCCCGTTTATAACCCACCACTGCCTAAATCTTAATCAACTGGGTTGGCTAGAATTGCAAAATCAAATTCTTTTTCACCAACTGGTTATTTCCAACAAAATCCTGTATTATACAGGCAATATACCAATTCTCACAAGTCTAATCAGCCCATATAAAAATCTAACAAACCTGCGCTCTGCAAACAAACTACTCATAACTACCCAAAAACCTAACAATAAAGCAGGAGTATCCCTTTTCTCTAACACTGTGGGAAAAATCTGGAACCTACTTCCTAGTGCACTCACATCTCTTTCTTCTACTTCTCTATTTAAAAAGAAATTCAAGTCATACCTTACAAACCACTGGCTATGTCCCTGTATCAGCCCCGACTAGAGTATCTCTTATGGTTACCCTAGGCTACTACCACTTATATCTCTCTTCACAGCCACTTTAAGGCCCCTACACTAGACGTTCCCTTATTTCAACTAGGAACAACTGAATTTGCCTTCTTTTTGCCTTATCTTTAGTCACTACCCTTATACTAATTCTTCCAATTCTGTTATTATCTGGCCTGTTCTCCTATTCCTGTTTATTACTTTGCTTTGGTATCTACCCACCTTTCTAAATCCTCTCTTTATTTTCTTCTTGCACTAAAAAAAAAAAATGGAACACCTGTTATTGTCTTACAAGTATCCTATAAATGTAGTTTACTGCTCTGTTTTTGTGCATGTCTTTGTATCCTGTAATTGTAGTTTACTGCTCTGTTTTTGTGCATATCTTTTTATGGAGCTATTCTCCCCGGGCCTCTACTGAAAATAGACATATATCCGGTTAGACTACCCCTGCCAACAAACGTAAAATAAAATAAATAAATAAATATATATATATATATATATATATATATATATATATATATATATATATATATATTACACACACACACACACACACACACATATATATATATATATATATATATATATATACATGTATACATATATAAATACATATTCCCTACTGTTGAATGACTGTGCTGCATGATATGTTTACATAAACATTAGACATATCTACAACTCACATGGCTTAGTGGTAAATTGCTGTGGCTATGGTGTGCAGGGTCCAGAGTTCAAGGCTTGCAAGAGATGATTATTCTGTTGCTGGGCAGAACCAGGGCTGTTGGATACAGAGTGATTAAGGCACTTTTAAGCAGTTGTAAGCGGGTTGCGTGGGTTTGCGTGGTGGTAAGCAATGCTTACTTCCAGTTAAATATGCTTACAGACTGTTAGCCTTAAAAGTGCTTAATCCATGTAGGCATTGCTTAGCCCCATGTAAACAGGCTTAATCCCACTTACTACAGCTTAAAAGAACTTACTCCTGCTTACCCCCACATTAATTTCTTTAAAAGAAATGAAAAAAGGGGTGATTGGAAAGTGGTGAAAAAGAGGGCATGTAAAGGGAAAGACAATAGGGAAAGTAGCTAGGGATGTGCAGGATTGGTGTAGGAAAGGTCCATAGCTGTCCAGTTCTTCTACAGCAACAGCTGTGCATATATACTGAATTTGGAGGTATGTTTGGACACTCAAACCCCTGAGATGGGGTGAGGACAACAGTAATGTGTTGTGAAGCCAATTAAACCAGATTACATGCCCTTTTTTTAAGGTGAGAGTGGGATGTTGGGGAAGGATGATAGGTATATTTGGGGATGTATGTTGTGTAGGAACACAGACAAGACAGCATACAGGGGTGGTATATGACACATGTGGGGGGGGGTAAACACCTTGGACAGGGAGGGGTGTTTGGAAATTGGAAGCCTATGAGCCCCCAAATGGAAACAGTGGGACTGAGGTCCCTACCCATGGGCAGTCACCACTGCACCTTCACGGCCTCAAAGGTGGCTGTGCTGGGAGCTGAGCAGGAGGGGCAGGCTGACCCTCTAATTGTGCCATGTGACCCTCAAGCTGGCATAGCAGATCTCCAAAGTCCTTTCAGAGCTTCTACCCACCAATCATCATGGCTTTGGGTGACAGTATCCTGTCTGCACCCGCTCGTGGGGGGGGGTGAGCCCCATTCCCTGAGGTGGTTCCACCCAAAGGTGGTGCAGGATCAGTGGATGAGGAGGTCCCAGGTTGGATCCCAGATGTACTGGGGCCCAATTCCATGGCCAGATGAGGTGGGAGAGGTGGGTCTGCTGGACCGGCCTTCCCAAAAGTGTTATGGTGTTGCAGTTTAAGAACATATGTGGGTAAGTAATAGTCCACACCATCCAGGATTAGTTATAACAGCATACATAAATATTCCCATTAACCCAAAACAACAGATTTGGAACAGTTGCATAGTGAACAGAACACATGCATATATGGAACCACAGTGGCCATTACAACGGCATGCAGGTAACATTGATAGCAACAGGCCACCAATGATAGTATTTCAACATGGAACATTAATAGAAACACATTTCAATATTTGTTGAACAATAGGACATATGTCCCAATGGTAGGTTTAGTGTAAAACATACCCATTGATTTGTGTGTTTAGATTATTGTTGCAGATATGGTGGAGGGGAGATGTCAATTAACAACTTGTATATCCTTGCAGTACTCACAACTTTAATGATCATTGCTCTAATCATTTCTCTATGGGTATTATTACAATACCCTATGGCCTTGGTTTGGCCAGTGGTATGTTTGCACAAAGTGTATAATTCAACCGTTGTATAGCTACTTTCCACTTCTCTTACCTGGAAGACTTGTGGGGGGAATGTTTGTTAACACTACCTGACTGTTTCTACACATATTCCCAAAATCCTAGTTAAAATTATGCATACATCTTACTACCACTCCTGGGATTTGAACCATGGCTGTGTCTGCTAAAAGTACAACATTTGTGTTTCATCAGAGTGAGCTATTAAGAAACTGCTGTCTTTTCCTTCATTGTTCTTCAATGTTTTCTGTTTAAGTCTCTCTTGGTTGTACAATCTGACCTTGTAATTACAACATTCTTATACAGACATTCCTAGACATAATTTTTATGTAGCACAGTGTGAGAAACAATGGTTAACACAACATTACTATTCAGATATCAGATCTTGGTGAATGCAACATGTCAAGCCATACAATACCAGAGTAAACACAACCAGTCCAGGATTTAGACCTGTATTGCCAGGCAGTTACAGTTCTCTTACTTGGAAGACATGTGGGGGGGAATATTTGTTAACACTACCTGACTGTTTCTACACATATTCACAAAATCCTAGTTGAAATTATGCATACAGCTTAGTACCACTCTCGGGATTCAAACCATGGGTGTGTCTGCTAAAAATACAACAATGTGTATATCATCAGAGTGAGCTATTGAGAAACTACTGTCTCTTCTTTCAGTGTTTTCTGTCTAAGTCTCTCTTGGTTGTACAATCTGACCTTGTAATTACAACATTCTTATACAGACATTCTAGACATATTTTTATGTAGCACAGTGTTGGAAACAGTTGTTAACACAACATTACTATTCAGATATCAGATCTTGGTGAATGCAACATTTCATACCATACAATACCAGAGTAAACACAACCAGTCCAGGATTTAGAACTTTATTGCCAGGTAGTTATACTTTTATTTAAATATGACCTATATGGGACTATTGCTGTCCTGTTGTTTGGTTTATTCAGTACAAACCATACACATTTTTATACTGCCAGGTGACATTTTACTCCTTTATATTTATTTGGTATGACTACTACAAGCTGGATTGTTACTCACCAGCCTCGCGACACAGCCTTTGCAACCTACTGGCATGGGCTTCCTGGTTCACAGCTCGCTCAGCTGGAGCTGTAATGAAAACAGAGAAACATTCAGGCATACCTGTCTGTCACATACACAGGCTGGAGATTGGTAAACAGTTATTGCTATGAATACTTACACACTGCTGGGACATCTCCCCTCTCTCTTGCTTCTTGGACCCAGTGTTCCAAGACTTCCCTCTTCCTCCGTTTCAAGTCTGCATAGTGGTGCTGGACCTGCTCACCAGTCCAAGGGATACCAGTGGCACTGGTGATTTCATGGTTGAGACTTTCCCAGGCTTCCACTTTATATTGGGAGTCCTGGTACTCGTCCTGCAGCAGTCTCACATCATGTTTTTTTACTAGGAGTCCTACCATGATCTTGGACTTTTGTATACCCCAGTGCTGTGCCTGGAAGTGCATGCCCTCTCCAACAACTGCCATACTGCCTGCAGTGGAGAGCTACAACCAGTTATGAGCTGTATTCCCACCTGTGAGGTTTAAATACCGCTGATTTCCCGCCCTTTGCTGTGATTGGATGGTTTTGAAAATGCTGAGCTAAGCTAAGCTATGGGCAAACCTGCTTAGCTATGGTTGGCAGTGCTTAAAGGGGCAGGTTCAGCATTGCTTACCAATGAGAAAATCCACTTAGCTGGGCTACTCATTATTTAGTATTCATATGTACACAATACTTACACCCCAGTCAGCATAGCTGTGCAATGCTTAGCATTGTTTATGTTTTACTTTATTGGACTACCACCTGTAGGGAATTGATTTATCATTTATTACATAATAGCGACTTATTTACCTTCCCTGACATCCCCCAATGTGGTGTAATTACATTTATTCTTGTGTGACTATACTGTATGGGGCAATTGTTTTTATATGGGGGTTTCACTACTTTATTACACTGACACCTCAAATCTGGGCCTAATACACTACTCTGGTTGAGAAATATAAGTTATATATACAAGGCATATACTCTAACCACTACACAATTGCACTTATTCTTATGCTGGATGTCTATTGCAGTTTAATTTATCGTGCCTTTTCAGCTGGGCTAAGCATAGCTAAGCAATGGGCACATCCGTGCAGCTATGCATAAACTTTATTGCACATGTGAAAAAAAATGTATTTGTTGTGTGTTTTACTTCATACCCTTCAGAAAATCCATGCTAATGGTAAACCTGTTATTATATCAACTTTCTGGCTTTGTAGGGACAATTGTCCCTTATAGCTTTGTCCAGATTTCTTATTCTGACTGGTCGGGAGGTGTGCGTTGTGCACTTCATACCCTGCCGAAAATTCATGCTAATGCTAAACCTGTTATTCTATGAAATTTCTGGCTTTGTAGGGACGATTGTCCCTTATGGCTTTGTCCAGATTCCTTACTCTTATGGGTCGAGAGGTGCACGTTGTATGCTACATACCCTGCTGAAAATTCATGCTAATGGTAAACCTGGTATTCTATCAGCTTTCTGGCTTTGTAGGGATGATTGTCCCTTATGGGTATGTCCAGATTTCTTACCCCGATGGGTTGGGGGTGTTATGAGCATTCACGCTCTATTTAAATTGCTGTACGGTAATTCTGGTGTGCAGGGGGCATGTGTATTGTGAGAGCACTGCTCTCAGACACACCTGCTGCACTCATAGACAGAACCATGTCCATTTTACAGCACGGCAGCATGCCTTCATGAATATGCATGGCATGCTGCCATGCTGCACACCATGCATATTCATGAAGGCAGCACTCCATGCATATTCATGAATATGCTGCATGGAAACAGTTCCTTCCATGCAGGAATAAGCTATTCCTGCACGGAAGTTTACTGAATCCGGGGGTCTGTCTGTTCTTATTATCACTTCTCATATCTAGGCTTTATTCTTTGCTATTAATTGCAAATTATCTGCATAACACAACATTTAGGACAGTCTCATCTCATGTCTCACCTCCTACCTTGCTCTTCTAAAACCTTTCCACAGCTTTGTATTATTGCATTCATCACCATGCAAATTTCCACATACTTGGTCGACAACCTTCCTTTATCTCTTTTTCTATCTTTATTCTTTTTCTTATCTACTCTTTCAATATCACTGACAGTCATGACACCTCATATGCACCAAACTAATTACTTTTAACTAAAACCTTCTACATTTTCTCATGGATAATACAACCAAATCCTTTTGCAACTTTACAAGTAACCACTTTTTTCTCCTTTTCCCACTTATTATGTAATCCACTACTTCTTTCATCATAATAAGCATTTTACATGCATTTTGTATTCTTTATTCCATATACGCCTTTACTTACTCCTTCATCCAAGACTTTCCTCATAATTTTTTGAATCATTTTCATAAATACTTTATCATCTGTATTATCTAAAATTATAGGTCTCCAGATTTTACCCCCTTTTTTCCGTATAAACTTTATCACACCACTTTACATTTCTTATGTAATCCTTCCTTCATCCATTCATTCACAATCTCAAAAAAAAAAAAAAAAAAATCTTTTTTTAGATATCTCCTTATAAAACTCATATTCTAACCCATTGTCTCCAGGTGCAGAACTTTTTTCTCCTTATTTATTATTTCTTCTAATTCTTATCTTACAGTTTCATTTTCTGTCCCTTTTGTTAACTCTCTTCATACTCCAAACTGTTCTCTCTACCCAGTTCTCTTCCTAGATATTTCCTACATATTGTTCCAAAATATCCATAATTTCATTTTGCTTCCATCATGACCAGCCTTCCTCTTTCTTCATCACATTCATCTTCCTGTTATTACATTTCCCCACCTTCTTCAGAAAGGTGACATTTCATCTTTTTTCCTTTTCAAAAATATTTTTGTCTAAACATTAACATTTTAACTTTGACCTTGTTAGAAGCATATAGTTTTTCGCTACCAAATTCTCACTTTACACCTCTAATAATTCCTCTCAGTTATCATTTTCTTTTAAGTATAAACTGGAATATCATAAATTTAAGTGTCAGATGGATTTTCTCTAGCAGAATTATTTTGGCTATTGCAACCATTTTTCCCCTCATCATTTCATTTTGTTTTACTTCAACAGAAGTTTTTTTTTATATTTTTTATATAGTATCCACCAATATGTTAGATTTCTGTAAAATGTTTCATTGTTAAATACTCCTTCAATAACTCATTCCGTTTCTTTTTTAAACTTTCAGTACTTACTACCTTCCCTATTAATCTCTTTATATTTCCCTTACTTCATTTATCATTTTTTTCATTTTTCTCCACTTCTAGCTCATAATGTCCAATAATTAGAGAAATCTATCACTCCATAGCCTTCTTACTTCTTCCACAACTTTGGAACATAGTACAAAATCTATCCCTGGCTGTAAATTTCATCCTTCTTATGTAAATCATCCATTTTACCTAACCTTAATCAACCTTTTTCATTACTTCATTGTTTTGACATATTGTGTAATTTTACCTTTTTATTTTCCTAAAATACAGTTGAAATCCCCTATACAAATAGTTGGTGAAATAATTATAACACACTTATATAGCTCTTGAAATAACCATTTTCTTTACCCCAGATTTGCATAAACACACCACAATTAACCTAAAGAGTTTCTTTTTTATTCTTTTGTCACATACCTGTATCCTACCTGATATCGCTACTATGATATCCATCAACTTTAACGCCATCATTCCTAAGTAAAGTCACAGTTCGAGAGCATGCATCATTTCCTGCTGTGTATACTATTTATCCTACATCATTTCAAAATTATTCCTTTTACTAGCCTCCACACAGTCTGTTCAATAAACATAATACATCAGCATCCATTCTTTTACTCTATTGCAGAACCAGCATTCCTCTCCCATCATTCTTTATTCTGTTAACATTTAATGACAATACATGAATGTTAACATTAACATTTTGCTTTTTTTTTTGCATCTTTTTAATTCCATCTTTATTTTCTTTTCTCCTTACTCTAACCCTATGGGTGTTACCATCGGTCCTTCAGACTCTGCGCTGCCTCCTTCCTCCTCCTCTTCTTCCTCCGTGTCCAATACAACATATTAATTCTCCATTATAATCCCTTTTGCATCCTGTTTCCTTGTTTCTATTTCTCCATTTCTTCCTATTTCGCCCCCTTCATTTTTTATCATGATCTCTGTTTCCTCCACTTCATTGTCACCTTAACTTATTTCACCTGCTTCATGCATCACCTGTTTCTCTTACTGTTCTCGGACATCTTTAAATGTTCTTCACTTTGTTCCCTTTCTTCTAGTATCAAACGGCAGTTAGACCAAAAATGATTACCACCTACAAACTTCCTACAATCAGAATGAATGCAACAGTGCCACAAATAACCCACTTCTCAAGAATTACACAACATAGTGAAATAAATAACGAGTCTTATTAAGCTTAAGTTCTTTCATCTGAAAAAATCAGGACTTCATCAGAACTGATTTTACAAAATATCACAGGTTTAAAGAAATCATTTAGTAGTCACATGACTAAAACATTACCTAGGTTTCAAGTGCATTTACCCAGCAAAATAAAAAAAAATACAAATTCAGTTGTTTATACTACAAATAAAACACTTCTTCAATTAATGTAAAAAGTAGCATTCTGATAGAAACATTTTTGTCAGATAAGTAAGTGACAACCCACCACTTCACAGAACTTATTAACAGGTGAGCATTGATAAAAAACACTTTGGTGCAGTAGGTGTTCCAAATTTGTTGTTGTTCATAACTTGACAGTGCCTAATTTTAATACACTTTT
This sequence comes from Protopterus annectens, assembly GCF_019279795.1. Classification (NCBI taxonomy): domain Eukaryota; kingdom Metazoa; phylum Chordata; order Ceratodontiformes; family Protopteridae; genus Protopterus; species Protopterus annectens. The sequence goes on along the minus strand of NC_056732.1, from coordinate 6,469,381 downwards.
AATAGATATACTGTAAATTATTCTGGAAAACTGGCCAGCATTATGCCTCAGCTGCCATATCAGTTCTTTATACTCTAGTTTCAGTTCTCATGTTCCTCCCCTGGGTAGGGTGGAAACATGCTCAAGAATAACAAAAACTTGGAATACTGTTCATACTGCAAGGTGTGTCTAAAAATCTGCATTATTTACATTTTTAGTTCCTATATTGTAAATGTGTTCATAAATATGCTTGCATGTATTTGTCTGTGTCTTTCCAACATAAAATAGTGGCAATAATCATAAATACGCAAGTAGACCACTCCTTTCATGTCACATATATATTTGCCATTAACTATTAATTCATTAATGTATCCAGCATCAGTTTTGGCCTGATGCAAATACATTTACACTATATGCAATGATCACGTTTCACTAGTCCCTTTCTATTGGTTGTGCTATCAGGTGCTTTAGTGCCTGTAATTGTAGTTCTTCCTTCATATTTATATGGCTTTCATATGTAAAGTCAGGCCCTTCACCCAATGTTTCCAAAGCTCCATTAAATTTGAAGGAAACATAAAACATTGCTTCTTGTATTAGGGCAAGCACTAAAACCTGGACCCCATGTTGAGGACTGCAACCTCCATATCCCTTGCTAATTATATAATCTAACTGCATTCTAACTATGTGATTGCACAATGTTGTTGAAAAGGCATATTCTGCAATCCAGAGAACTGTGCAATCTCACACATCTGTTGACCTTCTGCTTAGCTAACCAAATTTTGTTGAGTAAACAGCTGTCCACCAAACCTAGTATTGACAAAATTCATTTTCCTGTATATATATATATATATATATATATATATATATATATAGAGAGAGAGAGAGAGAGTTTTTCCCCTATATATATATATATATATATATATATATATATATATATATATATATATATATATATAGATATACATATATATATATATATAGAGAGAGAGAAAGAGACATATATAGGCCATGGTGGTGCAGCCGTTAGCGGTGTCGCCTCACAGAAAGAGGTTATCCAGTTTGATTCTCAGCTGGAGAGCCTTCTGTGCAGAGTTTGCATGTCCTCCCTGGGGTCGAGTGAGTTTTAAAGAAATGCAAGTAGGTGCATGTATGCATGTGTCTGCCTTCTGTGAAGGTTGGGCACTGGGCTGGTAACTTGACACCATAAAAACTTCACTGCCAATCAATCTGTGGACCAATGATCCACTGTGGTGACCCCCTAACTGGGAAAAGCTGAAAGATAGAGACATTTGTTTATTTGTTTTTTGTTTTAAAGAAATGGTTTCTTTAAAATGTGTTGAATGGAAACAGGAAAACCTAAAGAGTAAGGTAACCTGTGAGAAAAATGAAGAAAAAAGTAATCTGGATGGTGTAAGCAGACCAGGATGGAGGCACTGGGTGGTGTGAAGGGGGCACTGTGAAGCCTTTTTACCTAGAGCACCAGTTGCACCAAGGCTGGCCCTGTAAAGATTGGAATACAGCCACAGAAACTACACTAGAGGGAAAGAATGTTAGGGGCTGCTGTTGTTCTTCTGTATGTGTATGTGCAGCAGGCCTAAGTCTATGTTGCTGCTGATAGACCTTGGCCAAGAAGGAGAAGGGTGTTTAGATCTTGTTTAATTTCTCATGTTCTGCATGAGGTCAGAATAGTAGAGTGCTGCAGTGAGAATAAAGACATACTGAAGGAATTATGCAACCTCTATTGTCCTCAACTGAAAGCAAGGGCAAAGCAAGGGGAACCAATAGCCATGGAGACCAAGGTATGTGTAGCACTCAGAATTTTAGCTACAGAAACATTCCAGAGACCAAATATGGACATGCGGGGGTGTCACAGGCATCAGCATCCAGGATCCTATGTCAAGTCCTGAATGCTATGTTACAACATGCCATTGACTATAAATATTTTCCATGCACTCCAGAGGACAGAGCTACAACTATGCAGGATTTCTACCTCATAGCGCACTTTCCTGAAGTCTTGGGTGCCATAGATTGCGAGCACCTTCAGATCAAACAAGATAAACAGAAAGGGCTTCCACTCCATTAACTGCCAGGTCATGTGTAATGCTAAGAGAATAATCCTGAATGTGTGTGCTGGCAACCCTGGTAGTTACCATGACTGCCATATCTGGTACAACTCACAGCTCTACCAGAGGTTTTCCAGGGGTGATATCCCACAAGGCCATTTACTGGGGGATGTAGGGTATGGACTCGAACCATGGCTGATAACGTCTATCAGAAATGCACACACAACCACAGTGGAATGCTATGAGGCAAACGCTCAAACAAGAAATATAGAGCATGTGTTTGGGCTACTGAAGTCATGGTTTCAGTGCCTAGATATATCAGGAGGGCCATGCAGTATGATTCCAATAGTTGTGCTGAAATTATCATTGTTTGTGCTATCCTTCACAATATTATCCTCAGAAACCAGCTGCAACAGGAACACCAAGAGGAAGGGGCACACATTCAGCCACCACTGGCAAGGTTTCCACAGCCACATGTAGGTGAGAACTCAGAGGGGGGAACCACCAGCTGCTGTGGGTGTAGGTAGACATAGGCATGCACAACATACCTTTCAACCTCTTAGAGCAAGAAATATGGACAAAGCCATAAATAAAAGTGGGACAGAGGCACACAAATAGAGACAATTTTTAAATATTGCTTTTACAAACTTAGAAAGTTGATAGAATAACAGGTTTTGCATTAGCATGAATTTTCTGAAGGGTATGAAGCCAGAAACTCAAATGTCTGTCATTATTTTCTAACTTCAGTCTTAAATGATTTGCCACTAGTTTGACAGAAAACCACAATTTTATGAAAACTGGACCAAAAATATGAGGCAAAAATCTGGACGTTCTGTGAAAATCTGTACAGTTGAGAGGTACGGTCCACAGAATGACCTCACCTTGGCCAAGAGACAATGGACAGCATACTTGCTGACCACCTAAGGGGTATAACTTTCATCCCATTCACATACATACAGTAAAATCAATGCCAGGCAATGCTCACAACATTTACTTACCCATGTAATGGCCGTGTACTGCTAGCATCAGTGTCAGGGCCAAGTTATAACAGTTGTGACTGCAGGACTATCAAGGTAAGTGTTGAACCTGGAACAGGAATATAAATGGGTAAAAACACAAATTAATGGCAGATACTTGCAAACCGTTACTTGCGGTGGTGGTGCTGCGGTAGCATTGTTGCCTCATAGTAAGACGCTGTCCGGTTCGATTCTCAGCTAGAGCGTCTTCTGTGAGGAGACATGCGTGAATGGGTGTACCTTCGTTGAAGGTGGTGCATCAGACCTAGCAAGTCGGCACGTAAAAATCTACTGCCAATCATTAGCGGACCGGAGTTCCGCTGTGGCGACCCCTAACAGGGAAAAGCGAAAGACACAACAACAACTTGCAAACTGTTACTTGAAAATGTATCTAACTAGAATATGTGTGAGTTGTCCAGCAATGACATAAATTTATGACAGGACTGACATGCCAATAGATTTATGCCATTTATCAACTAACATGCTTCATGCATTGAAAATGCACACAATAGAAAAAGCAGTCCAAGGTCTAATTACCCCTACATTCTCATGAGTGGAGCAATAAGCCTCACTAATGAATCAATGATTTCAAGGTAGTAATCACAACAGTAAAAAGTATGTAAGAAATCAGTTAAAGTTTCAAAATATCATCATTGAGGGTAATTCTACTCAATGCTAGAAGTCTAGAAGGGGATAATTGGCTAGGCTTAAAATGGCTTGCAAGGGCAGTTAGCCTAGTACTAATCTATGAACCTATGAACCTAAACCTCAAAATGGACTCACTCGAGGCACTCCTTAAAATGGAGAACATCGATCCCTGTGCAGTGACTGAGACCTGGTTCAAGGATCTAGAGAGCATACCTGCCTTACCAGGCTATAACGTTTACCACACTTTTCGGCCATCTAACCTGGACCAGAACACCAAAGGCGAAGGTGTGTCCATATTCATTAAGGATATCCACACTTCCAGGCTAGTTGCGCAGCATAATACATCCGAGGTTATCCAAGTGCAACTAACTCTGGGCAAAACTGCAATCCAAATTGTAGCTTGCTACAGATCCCCCACCATGCCCCAAGATTTCCACTCCTCTTTTCTTGATATACTGGAAAATATTAGGGTTCAACCAAACACCCTAATAATGGGCAATTTCAACTACCCCACCATTAACTGGGAAAACTACTCATGTACCAACTCCTTTGCTCAACGCTTTCTGGAATTCATAAATTCCAATGCCCTGGATCAACTTATCCACACCCCCAACAGGGGCAACAATATCCTAGACATAGTCATTACCAACATGAGTGACCGGTGTTCCACACCTGAAGTCAACTCCTTGTTGGTCAGATCCATCCATAAACTAATCATCCAAGATATCTGCATCCCACCCCAACCCACCATTAAGGAAACCACGGTAAAAAAATTCTCCAAAGCCAACTTCATGCTTCTTAAGACAGAAGTGATGAACTTCATGACACCCATGCAGATGGAAAATATAGTTACAACTGCTGCATCCTACACAAATGCACGTACGAGTGCATGGATCGTGCTATCCCAAACAGAACCAAGACGCTATCCTCCAAAAAAAGGAAGTCAATCTAGTGGTCCCCTGCCATAAGCAAACTCTACAACAGAAGGAAGAATCTGTTGCAAAAGAGAGTAAAATCCCATGAGTGGAGGATATCCCTGGTCAGCCTCAGTAAGAAGCTGAGATCCCTTATAAGATCCTCCAAAGCTAGCTACAAAAACAAAATCACCACTGATTCTAAGGGCACCCACAAAGCATTCTATAGCGATGTCAAAAATCTCAATAGCAACACCCAGATCTGCTCTGAGTTACAGCACAACGGCATGAAAATTACAGAACCAACTGATATTTCCAACATACTGGCAGATAGGTTCAGTGCTAACTTTACCCCCCTCTCACCCCCTAAAGGGCCCACATCTATACAGGAAGAATGCAGAGTCCCTGTAATCACATATATGCAGGTAAAAGCTGCACTCTCTAAAACCACAAACACAGCATCCATGGGACTGGACAACATCCCAGGCTGCATTTCACATGAACTTCAGAATGAACTGGCTCCCCACCTAACCACTATGTTCAGTCATAGTCTCACATCAGACTTTGTCCCCACTGAATGGTGCACAGCAACAATTATTCCACTCCACAAAGGGGGAGCCACCACTGAGCCTGGGAAGTATCTCCCTATTAACCTGACGAGCCTGGTCTGCAAGGCCATGGAATGTATCATCATGGAACTCATAAACAAAGACATTGGTAACCTCCAAACTCTGGACCCCACCCAGTTCGGGTTTGTGAAAGGCAGATCATGCTTTCTGAACCTGATCGACTTCTTTGAGGCAGTCACCAAAGCTGTAGACAAGGATAAGGTGGTTCACACAGCCTATCTTGACCTCGCCAAGGCTTTCAACACCATCCCCATTCTGGAATTATAGCTAAACTCACTAAACTAGGTATAAATCCCTATGTCACAAGATGGGTTGCCATCTGGCTCACTGACAGAACCCACACTGTAAAAGTTGCAGACTCGAAATCTGACTTCAAACCAGTGACAAGTGGAGTACCACAGGGTTCCATCCTGGGACCTCTCCTGTTTGGTATCTACTTCTGTGAAGTACAGGCTAACACAGAAGGCCTCTGGCTAACAAAGTTCGCAGATGACTGCAAACTAGGAGCCATAGTCGAGTCCCCAAATGATGTGGACATCCTACAGAAGGGCCTCACTGAGACAAATGCCTGGTGTCAGAGGCATGGCCTCAAGCTCAATGCCAAAAAGTGCCTTGTCATCCCCTTTTGTAAAAAATCTGTACCATGAACTACCACATAAATGGCAGTTCACTTAACGCCAAATGTGTGATAAGAGACCTTGGGACCCAGGTGGACAGTAGTCTCTCCTTTGATAATCACATCGCCACAGTAGTCAAGAAATCCTTCTATGTGGCACACCTCATCACAAAAAGGTTCTCATACAGGAAAAAAGAGGTCATTGTTCCCCTCTACTCAGCACTCATTAAAGCCATTATGGAGTACAACGCCCCTTTTAGAATGTACCTCACAATACATCTGCAGCAGCTGGAAAGACCACAGAAGTACCTCACAAAGAGGATTACTGGCCTCAAACAGATGCCCTACACTGACTGTCTCAAAAAAACTCCAGCTTTACTCTGTAGCATATTGCCTACTCAGAGGAGATCTCTGCCTAAACATATAAAGCTATGTTAAACCCAGAGCTATTGGACATGCTGCACCTAAAGAAATCCCAATGCCTCTGAGCTACACGCTCTAGGGACCTAAACCTTGTCACCACAATAAACAGGACATGCTGGAGGGATAGAGTCCTGTCCCATAGACTTCCTATACTCTGGAACAAGCTACCCATCTTTGTCAAGCAAAGTCCGTCATTAGCACTCTTCAAGAAGAATCTTGATGAGTGGATGTTAAATAGGAAATACACCCCGGGGATCACTTCTGTGGCTCTGCTCGACAGGGGCACAGGAAATTAACTTTCTTGGGTGGCGTAAGCCAGGGAACCTTGTTGGCTAGGCTTACTTAGGCCCTTGGGCTGATAGCCTACTACCTACCTATGAACCTATGAACCTATGAACATATACTAAGCACTCAGTTAGCTATACACCCTGTGCATCATAAAAATACATATGTATCCCTGAATTGAAAAGATAGAAACAAAGTGATGGCACAGTTATCATCATTTTCATGGGATGGGGTTGGGGGGGCAGTAGGCCAAGGCTGAAACAAAAGGTAGAGAGGGTATATGAGTAAGAAAGACAGACAGGCAGAAATGTAGCTAATTATCAAATGACCATTGAGACAGAATGACCTGCAAGCCTCATGAATGTCTTATATACCTGTCATGTGTGAGTGTCTGCCTGAACACATTGAAGTTCTGTGCTAGCTCTACAACTTGGCATGTCAAACAGGTGTGAGCCATGCATGGTAGACATATCAGTTCATCATCGTTGCCCTTGACTGTAAAACTGGCTCTGCCAGGAGTTGAACTGGCATGCCCATGCCCACGGTTAGATGTGCTTGTGCTACCTGAATGGGAGCGATGTCTGATGGATGAGCTGTCTTCACAACTATGCCCAGGTCCACAACTCTGTGTGGACTCCTCAACCACTGACAGAGTAATGGAAGTAGTTCCACTAAGGAAGTGGGATCGTGCACAGGTGATATTGTGGATCTGTTCCTCTCCCAGCAGACATTCCATAACAGATACTGCCCATTCCATCGTGTCATTCATCCAATCCAATGAATCAGCCACATGATGGAGGCAGTCATGCATCTCAGCTTGTGCCACATCTAGAAACCTAAGCATGTCCTTGGAGGCCCTAGTGGAATGTGCCTGCACCTCCATGACAGCCCTAAACATACATCAAGTGGCACATAATAACACACCAACATCAGGTGGAGGGTGGCCAAATGGCCTCCTCTGACCACACCTACCAACCATCCTACCTGGCACCTTGCCCACACTTTGGCTACAGGCAAAGTCAACCAGTACTGAAGGTACAATAACCACAGTGCCTTTATAAAGTGTGTCACCCTCAACCTGTCCACTATCTGAGGGCTCAGTAGAATGGGTATGCATAGGCATATTGACTGTGTCTGAAGGGAATACAGGGGATTTGCGAGTCACAACCTCAGTGTCATATTCAGCCTTTTCATCCCCAGGCTATGGCTTCATGTGGCCACCATCATCATTATCATCATCATCAGAGCCTACTGATACTCTGATATCAGGTGGTAGGAGTGTTACACTTCCACTGACAGGATCACCTTTGATAATAAGCAAAAATCACAGGAATGAAATTACTACACTAAATATTAAACCAATATAGATGATAAAAAGTAACACTGGTACAGTAATATGGACACTCATTACACACTCCTCACACATATAGATAATTATATATCTGAACAATGCTTAGTAATAAGCTAATAAATATTTGCTTACCATGTGCAGATGTCTTCACACTTTGCAGGGAGGATGGTCCTGGAAGAAATGACGCAAGGAAAGGAAGGCAAGTAAGCATCACAATGGAAGTAACATAGGGGGACAGTGAATACACAATCACCTATATATCCTTTAAGAAATAGCTGTAACTGAAACTTGGCTGAGATGTGCTCCCACACCCTTGTGTACTGAACAACTCTCTTGTATAACTCTGTTAATTATCAACAGGTACAGATAGAAAAAAAAATTCACAGGAAGTAGTACTAAACAATCTTACCTTGGTTTGTGATTTATTGATCTTTACTGTTAAAAAGAAGTGCGACTGCGAGCGATAGTGAGCTGAAGCTACTACGTGCCTTCACATGCGAAGTAAAGGAATTACAGCTTTTTTGGCTTGCAGAACTTGTATGGTCAAAACAACTTTACTGTACTTACTTTAGTATTTAGTTGTATATTGCTTGTGTGATTTTTGTCATAGAATCTGATTTAAGTTCTCTTTGAATTCTGTGGTTACTGATTTTGGTTATTCTTTTCTTTTTACAATATTTTATTTTTTTTAAGCTGAATATGGATTCCTTAAATGAGTATGCAATTAACGATTTGCTAATGCACAAGTATCTTGTACAGTGTAATACATGCTATACATATTTAAAGGTAACAGCTGATAACACTGGTGATCTCTGTCCTTCGTGTTAAAAGCTGGATGACTTACTTACCATTGTTAGCAGTAAATCTAGACTTAATGATGATGATTGCACTTGTGCAGTTCGCATGGGTTGGAGAACTGTTGTTTCATATATTAATGACTGGACTGATGAACTAAATAATGTTAGGCAGAGAACAAATAGAACACATTTAGGAAATGATGCATCTGTTTTCTGCAAAGAACATTCAACCCTTATGAAACAAGACAAAACCCCCTGACAACTTTGGAATTTTGGATGCAAGTATTCAGCAGTCTGAGGATCCAGTTTGTTTAGAAGGAAACAAAAAAGAAAGAAAGAAAGGACGAAGTTCACAACAAATAACAAGGAAGAAAAAGAAACAGATTAATGTCTGTAAAGTAAAGAGAATACATAGTAAAAAGAACATTGCTTTGTTATGTAACACACAGGTTACACGGAATGATAACACTTTTATATGAGAAAACCCTCAGTCTACAGAAAAAGGCATAATTTTTCCAAAAGAGAAGTTAGAAAAAAAGAGGCAAGGGACAGGTGAAAAAGGAAGAAATCAAAATTGAATGTGGAAGGATTAAAGAACATTACTGTAAGAAAAAAGAAGAGAAAGACAGATGGTAGCTACATGGCTCAAGCTGTGGATTTACAATGCCAGATGGATGAGAGTTTAACACACAATGAAAACAGTGGGAATAATAAGACTAATAGTGATGAAGATCTAACCTTTATAACATTTGATACAGCAGATGTTACTGTATTAGAAGTTGAAGATTCATCAGAGCTGGTCAGCAAAAATATTCTTGTAATTGGAGATTCAATTATTAGAGGAACTGATAACGTACATTTGTAGAGAAGATAGTGAACATCAAACAGTGTTATGCTTGCCAGGAGCAAAAATAGTAGATGTGAGACAAGTCTTGGAATACCTTAATGTAAGGAAGTATGGATCTACTTTTATTCATGTCAGTACAAATGATCTCATCCACAAGGACTCTCTGACTGTTAGTAGGGAATTGACAGCCGTCTTAGACAATATAGCTTGTACTGGTGTTAGGACATATTTTTCACAAATCACCTATAGAAAAGATAGTCAGGTCACCATGAATGAAAAAGCTTTTTTGGGTAAATACCTACATGGAAAAAATGTCCTGTTTTAAAAAATAGAAATGTGTAGAGCATCCATGCCTAGTTTTGGGCACACGTGTTCAGACAGAATGGGGTGCATTTGTCAAGATCAGGGAAGAGACTTTTTGCAGCAGATATTTTGCAATATTTGACAAGTTCAAAAATTTAACAGTTTACAGATAGCAACATTTGATACATCTCTGATGGTTATTAGTGCTAGGAGCATTAATAATGACATTTTTTTATTGAAAAATTTGCTACATTCCCACAAGACTGATGTTATTCTTTGTGAAACATGGTTAAAGAACAATGACTGCTAAGTAAGAAATAATGTGTTCAAAACATGTACTGCCCCTTGTCATTTCTAGAGAGCTGTATATTAATTACATTGTGATATGCAGTGAGGTCTGCAAAGCAGCTAATAGTTGTATCATTGTATAGAAGTAGGCATTAATGATAAAAATTGTGTAAGACACATACTTTACTGTAGTCATTTACATGGGCAACCCATGCTATTGGACTGCCGGACTGCAGCCCCCACAGCTGTAAAAAAATAAAGAAAGTAAAATAAAATAAAAAAAGATCGCAAGTAGCGGACCTTCACGCATGTGCACTAGCAGCATTTCCGATATCCAGACTGCTGCTGAGACAGTCTGGAGCATGCGCAGACTGTCTCAGCAGCAGTCTGGATTAAGAAGCATTCAAGTGCAGAGATCCCTGAAGTCTATGTAGTTGTAACTGCATAGACTGTCACTGGAAAGGGATTGGACTTGGACTGCAACGTCGGCAGGCTGGGAGTCTCGTCGGGGAAGGACATCTCGCAGGCTTTGTAGTGCTCCAACAAACAAAGCTGTGAAAGGATTTAGTGCTGCAATGAACGGACCTGTCCCAGGTAGTGTGTGTGTGTGTGTGTGTGTGTGTGTGTGTGTGTGTGTGTGTGTGTGTGTGTGTGTGTGTGTGCATGTGAAATGCCCCAGGTGCTACATGGTGGTGGGTAGAGAATAAGGCTTGAACCCTGTACCTTGGACCCAGGTGGCAAGAGCCTGAATTCCCTACCCACCACCATTTTCCCTCATACTTGTTCTGTTCCTCATAAAATCTGTGGTTTCTGTATTTTTGTGTCCTTGCAAAGCCAGTAGTGCATTGGAGCAGTGGTAGCATTGTTGTTCTCTGGTTTGATTCTTGGCTGGGGTGCCTTACCTTCTGTGTGGAGTCTGTATGCCATCCCTGTTTTTGTTTCCTCTAGTGTCCTCCCATCTTACAAAGACATGTGTAATTCTGGAGTGTTTCTTCCTGGGCCTCTGCTAAAAATTAGCTTTTGTTCCAAGTCAGACTTTCCTGGTTAACAAATGTTAAAAATGACACGCATTTGAATATCAGACTTCATATTCTTCAGAAAGTGCATGGTAACACAAAAGCTTTTATTCTAGCAATTTCCTAAGTGTATAAGATGGATATTTGAAATTTGTCCCTATTTTTGGGACTGTATTCACCCATTATTGGCTTCATCCAGGTTTTGAGCTAAGGTTGAGAGCTATGGTAAGAACTGAATTCACTGAATATGTTTGGGGGCTATATTCCCCCATTACTGGCTTTGTCCCGGTGTTTTTTGCTAAGAGGTTGAGAGCTATGGTGAGAACTGAATTCACTGAATGTTTGGGGGCTGTATTCACCCATTATTGGCTTTGTTCATGTGTTTTGTGCTAAGAGGTTGACAGCTGTGCTATGGTGAGAACTGAATTCACTAAATGGTAGCTATTTAAGTTTCCGTCTTCCTCTTACACAAAACAGCTGATTTGGCATAGTGGTATGTTGCTCTGACTGTTTTGCACAGGTTCCTGGGTTTAAGGCTTGGCAGTGAAATGTATGGTGGTAACACAGCATTTTATTCTAGTAACTTTCCAACATTATACAAGCAATGTTTAAAATGTGTCCCTGTTTTTTTGGGCTTTTGTCCCCCCCACAATAAACTTTGGCTTTTTCCAGATTTCTTTGTGCTGCAAAGTTCAGAGATACAACTGAATAGATTTTACAAGGAGCTGAGAGCTGCAGGGGAGCAAAAGTTTAGTGCTGCTTATTCTGAGTCTGCTTGCATTGTTAATGGCACAACAGGTAGTATACTTGCTTTTGATGCAGAAGGCTGTGGGTTCTACTCCCACAGTAGATAGATGCATTGCTGATACTGTACTGTGGTGCAAAAGGGGTGGATGCGAAGATACCTAGTAACTATGAACCTGTTATCAGTTTGCCATCCATTCCCTATTGCAATATTGCTAGCTTATCATTTTTTTAGTGTAAGATAGGCAATTTATTCCTCAAGGGTAACGGGCACTTTATTTGTAGATGAAACAATGAAATACAAAGTTGTTTGCTAGCAGTAACCTCTTCATTAGTTACAGATATCTTTAATGTGGAATTATTTTGATGACTTTTACTTCTTCAGAGATTGTGCATATGTACTGATACTGGTGGACTGTAGAAGTCTGAGAAGACTTTTATGATGGAAATGTTCTGAATTAGGTAGTTTTGTCATTACTGGTGCATGCATTTTGTTTCATTGTTTACTGAAAAAAATTCAAAACAATACATTTAAAACACCCTCTAAAACTGTACTGTATTGTACAAGGAATATAATTTAATACAATCAGGAAGGTGTATGAAAGAGCATGTGTATGTTTCGTGTGCAAGGGGCCTGTGATTTGAAAACTGCCCAAACCCAAAGTTAATCTGCCACTGGCAAAATGTATTTTCTTTGAATGTGGGTTTCAATGCTGTTTCAGTGATTGTGAGTTTTCAAGGGTAGAGAAGTTTTAATGCTAAGTCTGTTCCCATTGTGAGACTGCATTGCTTTGTTTAGCAGATATGATATCTATTAGTGTTTGCGCTGTAAAATGCAAAATAAAACTTTTAAATGAAGTCCAAATCATCACAGAAGTAAAGCAGTATGCACATTAGTGTTTATGGTAAATGGGGTGAAATAGCCAAGTAATGGTTCATTGGAATGGCTGTAGGGGGGAAGCTCCATTCGACCATGATTTTGTGAGGGGGGAAGGGCAACAAACTCAAAGACAGCCCCGGCTGAACTATACCTCTCAAATGTCCAGATTTTTGCAGAATGAATAGATTTTTGCTTCTTATTTTTCGTTTGTTAATCATAAAGTTTGTGGTTTTCTGTCAAATCATTTAGGAATGAAGTCACTAAATAATGACAGACACTGAGTTTCAGACTTCATAACCTTCAGAAAAATGCATGCTAAAGCAAGACCTGTTATTCGATCAACTGTCTCAGTTTATACAAGAACAATTTTTAGTACTGTTTATATGTTCCCCCATATATTTGGCCTTGTCCAGATTTCCTGCATTAACAGGTTGAGAGGTACATGCAAATAGATTGCTTTATAGAATTAGGCATATCCAAACCTCTCAACTGTCCCCAATTTTGGCTCAAAATGTTGCTCTTCCCCTAATAATCCCTCCACAAAATCGCAATTTTGGAAGAAAACATGGAGGGTTAACATTTAATAAATAACTGTAATAATCAGTTATATATTACTTTTATTTCAGAAATGCATGTAGATTCTTTTATTTTGTCAGCTGCTCAAGTTAGCAGTACTAATATTAAAGAGTGGCCCTTCCTTGACAGGTTCCCAGCTGTATTGTGTGGCTATTTTATATTTTTGAATCACATGTTTGGTCCATTTTTCATAAAATTGTGGGTTTTTTTGGCAAATTACTGACAAATCATTAAAGACTGAAGTTAGAAAATAATGACAGACATTTCAGTTTCAGATTTCACACCCTTCAGAAAAATTCATACTAATGCAAGACCTGCTATTCTATTATCTTTCTAAGTTTATAAGAGCAATATTTAAAAATTGTCCTTATTTTTGGGCTTTTGTCCCACTTCTATGTATGGCTTTGTCCAGATTTCTTGCTGTGAGGTTGAGAGGTATGACAAATGTGTCAGGGCCATCGCAGTCAGCTAGATACATTTCAAATTGTGACATACTTGTTGCACCCCACTCCCCGATGTAGTGACTCTGGATGTGTCCAAGCAAGGCAAGGAGCAGTTATGCAGTGTAAATGTGCAGACTATCTCCCCCATCCAAGGTAGACACAAGTACTACAGTGGCTTTTCATCTGTCCTTGATTTTGCAGAATGTTCTGTTTTTTGTCATATTTTTATACTGTTGATTTATGCTTATTATTATTCAGAAAGTGCCTGTTGCTCTATGTTTAAGTAGCAGTGCTTTAATGACCATCTGGTAAGCTTGTCTGAGATTGTAAGATGCAAGTAATTTTTAATAAGCATACTGTTAAAGAATTGCCAGCATTGAAAGTCTTTCAGTTGTTGCCATGCAGAGAATACTTACATAACTAGATAACATATAAGCCTTGGGTATTGAAATGCATATGACAGTATTTGTAATAAAGGACAGGATTACATTATTTTAAGAGCTCATTACAGGCTTTACTTGCAAACTAAACAGAATGCCAATCTATCATGTGTGGTCCATAACCTGTGCAGTAATCTTTTAAGAAATATATGTTGAGCTTGCTTCTTGTTTGCTTTTCATTTTTTACTTTGATCATGTTTTCCCCATGAAACAAGTAGATAGTTGTTGTCAGGCAGCAGGTCTTTTTTGGATAAGAAACACTTGTGCAAGTGGGGGTATCACAGAGATTGCTACTTTCAGCATGTTACTTGGTACTTTAATAAAGCTGAATATAAATTATAATTAGAACTGCAGTGCGAGGAGAAGTGGTTTGAGTTGAGTGCTGCTTGTTTTTCTTATACTTGATTTTGACTAGCATCCCAGTAATGTATTTAAACAGTAATTTATTTTTTCATGCCTCACAACCTTTTTGTTTCCATCTAGATATTAAGTAAGCTGTCATGCAGGCAATGGATTGAAATATGTTTTTTCCTCTACACTTCATTTTGTCTTGATTGGACTCTCATAATGATGGTTTGGCACCCAGGGCAGAGTATTTAATTAAAGTTACAGTTTTTGTGGTTTTGAGCATAGCTCCTCCCCTTTCTAGTTGGCCAGACCCATTCCCATTCACCTCACCCATTCAGCTGTCTCCTGCAGCCCCCTTTTGATTTGAAGTCACCAGCCGCCACTGGTCATTTATTGTTTGTCACATGTGAAACGTTATTTTTTTATTTAAGCAATGAAATGCTTTTGCTCATCACTTAACTCCACACAAACAGGGAATGCAATAGCAACAGTTCTTCATGTCATAAAAGTTATGAAAAAAACATTTCCAATATAAAATACAGAATGAACAGCATAGTATCTGTCAGCTATTTCTCACATAACATATATTCCTAACAAATTCTCAAGTTCAGGTTGTATTCATAAAATGGGAATCTTGCATGTGCTAACACTTTGAACAATTTGGCTTCTCTGAGTTGCTCAATGTAAACAGATTTTTGATATGTATTACCATACTTATTGCCCAGTTATCTGCTATCTCATAAAACGTCATTATTAAACAAAACAGAAGGGAAGGAGTGTGTTATTCATTGAAGACGTACTTACTCAGCTTCATGCATGTCTTGCAGCAATACATTTGCAAAGGTGGTGTCATTCTAAGGGGGGGGGGTGCAATATTTGTCAGCATGGAAGGAGATGGTCAACAGACCATGCTGCTTTGCCAAGGATGGTCTGCACCTCTTTCCTCTAGGCTTTTGAATGTTAGCTAAAACATTGTCTTTCCTCATAGTGCCTTTTTTTAGGCAATGCTAAACTGAAAGTACTTCTGACATAGCAAATCAAAACCACAAAAATCTAAAGGTATTACTGCACAATGCCAGGAGTCCAAACAAAAAATCTCCAGTCCCTAGAAGCTCTCTTTACCCTAGAAAATGCTGACATCTGTGTGGTCACTAAGACATGATTTAAAGCCATGGAGAGCACACCAACCGTGCAAGGCTATAATGCTTTCCACACATTTAGGCCAGCTACTTCATAAGCAGCGACTAAAGGTGGAGGTGTCTCTGATTGCATCAAAAATAAATATACTTCAATGCTGGTCAAACAGGACAATGCAGTTGAGCTGTTCCATATTCAAAACACCACAGGTAAAATCCAGTACCACTTCCTTGCAAGGTATAGGTCCCCCTCTATGACCCAGGAAACCCATACCATGTATTCAAAGTTATTAGAAACACTAACCATCCAACCCAATACCATATTCATGGGTGAATGTAATGACCCCACTATTAACTGGAACTGCTATATGACACCAAATGTATATGCACAGAGAATTCCTGGATTTTGTAAACACAAACTCCCCAGACCAGATAGTCAATACACCAACCAGGCGTGCAACCATACTGGATCTGGTCCTCACTAATATGGGAGACTGCTGCAGACCCCCTACTGTAATGTCTTTCCTGGTAAGGTCAGACCACAAAATGGTCTCCTTTGAAGTAAAAATAAAACCTGGACCCCCCAGCTAACCCTGGAATATTTAGGAACTATTCTAAGGCTAACCTCCTGCTATTAAGTGAGAACCTGGCAAAATTTCAAGCTCCTACAAACCCTGAGAGCACTGCTGCCTATGCAGAATTTTTACAGAAACCCTGTACAAGCATGTTAATACCTGCATAGAAGCAGCTGTACTCACCAGAAAAAAGTACAGAACTAACTCAAAAAACAGGCCCTGGTGGAATCACAAAATCAATCGGCTGTATAACAGGAGGAAGAAAATAATGACAAAAATTAGGTGGTGCCGCACCCAGCAGGATAAAAGCACCCTCATCAAACTAAACAAACAACTCAGGGGACAAATAAAGTCTATCAAAGCCAAATTTGAGGTATGTTTGACCTCCCAGGCCAAGGACAACCATAAATCATTATTTAGCTATGTCCACAACCTACAAGGCAATCCATAATTGTGTGCAGAGCACATTGTAAACGGAGCCACCTATACTGAGCCAGAACATATAGCAAACCTCCTCTCTCCCCTTCAACCCTCCCTCAGGAAATATCATCATATATAACTCCCCTTACTATCACTAGGGAACAGGTCCTTAATGCTCTCTCTAAGACCAAGAACAATGCATCAATGGGCCCAAACAATATCACAAGATGCCTTCTAAATAGCAAGAAACATGACCTATCAGGGCCTCTGGAATTACTATTAACTGTAGCCTCCAGACAGTCTTTGTGCCTTATGAATGGAGAAAGGAAACAGTCATCCCACTGCACAAAGGTGGGCCATCTACAGACCCATAAGTCTGACTAGTCTTATATGTAAAGCCATGGAAAGAATTATCATGGAGATGATCAACAGAGATATAATAACCATCCAGACACTGGACCCAACCCAGTTTGGTTTCATCAAGGACATATCATGCCTACTCATCCTGATGGACTTCTTTGAGAAGGTCACCAAAGCAATGTATGAGGGCAAAATCATTCTCACTGGCTACCTTGACATGGCCAAGGCATTTGACACAATATCCTACTCAGGCATTGTTGACAAACTCAAGAGGTTAGGTACAAACCTGTATGTCACCCAGTGAATGGCCAACTGACTCACAGACAGGACCCAGGAAGTTGGAATTGGGAAGTCCACCTCTACAAAGAGGCCAGTCACAAATGGAGTCCCTCAGTGATCAGTCCTTGGACCACTCCTTTTTGGCATTTACTTCTCAGATGTCAAGGTCAATGTCAGTGGTCTCTGGCTGACTAAATTTGCAGATAATTGCAAATTAGGAGCTATAACTGAATCTCACACTGACACAAATGTTCTCCAGAAGAGGCTGATTTAGAAAAACAACTGGTGTCAGATCCATTGACTAAAACTAAATGCCAATAAATGTATAATAGTATCTTTTGGGAAGTCATCCATCCCTGGTAACTATCATATTTTATTTATTTATTTAATTTAACATTTGTTTACCGGGAAAGTCCAACTTGGAACATAGCCCATTTTCAGTAGAAGGCCTGGGGAGAAATGCTCCAGATGCATGTCTTTGAATGTGGGAGGAAAGCGGAGCACCTGGAGGAAACCCACACGAATGCAGGGAGGTTGTGCAGACTCCACACAGAAGGCACCCCAGCTGAGAATTTAACCAGAGAACCTCTTGCTGTGAGGTGACAGTGCTACTGCTGCACCACTGCACCATCCAAATGTTCATGCATTGGCCAGGAAATGAACCCAGGCCCCCTGCGTGGCAGGCGGGAATTCTACCACTGAACCACCAATGCAGATAATGACAACACATCCCTTAGAGTTGACCCAGTAGTCAGGAACTTAGCGACACACATAGATTGGAATCTAGCCTTTGACCATCACATGTCTTCAGTGGTGAGGAAATCATTCTATGTTGCGTGACTTATAAACAAAGGTATGGCATCCAATTCTAAGGAAGTCATTGTTCCACTGTATTCGGCATTCATCAGACCTATCTTTGAGTAAAATGCCCCCTTTGGTATGTTCCTAACCAGGCATATCCTACATCTGGAACATCCATAGAGGTTCCTCACTAAAAGAATACAGGGCATAAGTAAAATATCCTATGAAGACCACCTCAAGGCCCTATCCCTGTATTCTGTCTCCTACAGGCTTTTGAGGGGAGATCTATGCCTGGCATACAGGGCATTGTCAGACCCCACTCTGATGGCCCTCCTGCATATCCACAAAACAAACAGCACCAGAATTACCCATTCTAAAGACTTAAACCTTGCCTGTGATATAAACAAGACCTGCGGGGTAGATAGGTGTGTAGCCCAGAGACTACCCCATCTATGGAACAGGTTCCCAATCCATGTGAAGCAGAGTTCCTCCCTAACCCAATTCAAGTGCAACTTGGACAGTTGGATGGGAAATTGGAATTTCTTCCTTGGTTTGGCACCTATGTCTCTAATGGATGCAGGTAACCTGTAAATGGTTCATCTCCCAGGACAGTGAGTACACTTATTAAGGGTATCAGAACTTGTCAGAGATTTGGGATGCAAGTCTAGGCTTAAAAAGATCCTTGTAGTCATTATCATTACATCTGAGTGATGCCTCCAGGTGCATCTGCAGTTACCCCCTACTGCTTCTCTAGGTGTCAAATATTACTTGCTCATACTTGCATTAATAATTCCAAAACCATGCTACATACAAGGTTTCAGAATATTTTATCTTCAAGCATACATGATGGCAAACACAATTGTATTGCTATTTGACCTCTGTCAATGAGTATTTGTTAGAATTGTAAGGTGATAACTTAATTTTTAAAGGTCCAGGCCACACCCACTAGGAGTTAAAGGTACACACTCAAAACAGTTGTACTGGAGTGAATGAGTTCCTACAAACCTATGATAGCTCAGTAATATGTCTGATGTCAACTACACTACAGAAATAAAGAGCACAACTGCCCTTTTACATTTTCTATAGGTTTATACTGACCAGTGGCCATCACTGATCAAAACATATTGGTATTGTCTGCAATATATAGCACTGTGGACATTAATTTCTCAGAATATCAACACACATACATCAACACTTGTATTCCTGCTGTTTCCAAACAATGTGTGTGTGCATGGTTTTGTGTGTGTGTGTGTGTGTGTGTGTGTGTGTGTGTGTGTGTGTGTGTGTGTGTGTGTGTGTGTGTGTGTGTGTGTGTGTGTGTCTGTGTGTAAAAGACTATGTTATGTAAACAACATATTGGAAACAGTTCCATGTTTGTCCCAGTTCTGCAACGTGCATTCATGACAGCTTATTTCAACTAGGTCAACAGGATGACTTTTAGGGTATTTTTGCACATTGCAATCACAAAAGGAAATCTGAAGTCCAGCTTTTGCCCACACGTGTCATAACAGTGCATGTTAACTGCAACATTATGATGATGTCATCCTCTATAAAGACCACTATGACAATGAAAAAAAATCGGAGTTCTGTGATTGGGCGAATGTTAACTGACTAACTAGTTAAGTAGGGGTTCAAACTGCATAGCAGCATAACTCTCAACTTCTTAATCCAAAAAATCTGGACAAAGCTTGACATAATGGGGGGTACAAAGGCCCAGAAATAGGGAAGGATTTTAAATCTTTCTCTTATAAACTTAGAAAATTGCTAGAATAACAAGGATGTATTAAAATTAGTTCTCTGAAGGATATGAAGTCTGAAACTCAAATGTATGACATTACTTACTAATTTCATTCCTCAGATTATTCCAGTGATTTGCCAGAAATCCAAACATTTTATGAGGAACAGACAGAAATTTTGAGGCAAAAATCTGGAATTCTATAAAATCTGGACAGTTGAGAGGTATGCGTAGCAGTCAGCTTGTGAGTGTGTATGTGTATGTGTGTGTGTGTGTGTGTGTGTGTGTGTGTGTGTGTGTGTGTGTGTGTGTGTAGTCAGAAGACCATGAGTCTATGCCCTAATGTCATCAGTCAAGTCTCATTGAGAGCAAAGTTTTTGAGTGGTACATGATTGCAAAGCAGATTCATGTAGCCCTCTCAGCATCTTCTTCCCAGCATACACTGATGATGACATCTGCTATAAAGCATTCTCTGACAATGTAAAATTTACACTTGTGCCATGGCACTAGTGTTACGTACTGTGTTCTCTAGCTTGTTTAACTTGGCAGGCAGAGGTTCCAATCTCACTGTAGTCAACTTGTGTGTGTAAGTGTTCAGTTAACTTTCATTCTGGAGACCATTTTAGAACAGCATGTGAGACAGTCCTACTAACATCTTCTTCTCACCAGACATTAATGATGTCATCTGCTATAAAGTCTTCTCTGACAATATAAAGGTTGGACTTGTGCCATGGTGCTAGTATTAAGTACTGTGTTTTCTGGCATATGTAATTATAAAAGTAGGGGTTCAAGTCTCACTACAATCAATGTGTGTGTGTGTGTGTGTGTGTGTGTGTGTGTGTGTGTGTGTGTGTGTGTGTGTGTGTGTGTGTGTGTGTGTGTGTGTGTGTTGTTAGCTCTCATTCTGGAGATGATTTTAGAGCAGCATGGAAGAAACCAACATATTTTTCTTCTCACCAGACAGTGATGATGTAATCTGCTATAAAGTCTTCTCTGACAGTATGAAAGCCAGACATGTGCTGTTTTGTTACTTTGAGTCTTGCTTTCTCTACCTTATGTAACTAGGTAGGGGGTTCTAGTCTCACTGCAGTCAACTTGTGTGTGTTTAGTTAGCTCTAATTCTGGAAACTATTTTAGAGCAGCATGTGAGACACTCCTACTAGCATTTTCTTCTCGCCAGACCCTGATGATGTCATCTGCTATAAAGTCTTCTCTGACAATATGAAAATCAGACTTGTTCTGTAGTGCTAGTATTAAGTAGGGTATTCTATAGCTAGGTAGGGGTTCTAATCTCACTACAGTCAACTTGAGGGTGTATGTTCATTCAATTATCAGTCTGGTGACAGTTTTAAAATGGTGTGTGAGACTACAGCTATGTCAGTCCTGTCCACTTCTTATCTTCAGCATACAATGATGATGTTGCCCCTCTAAAATACACTCTGACAGCATTACACTCAGATGTCTCAGTTGGCACGAGCATTAAGTACTGTGTTCTGTAGCTTGTGTAGTTAGATAGTTTATGGTCCTAATCTCACAGCAGGCTACAAGTGTGTGCTCATTGAAATATGAATGTGGAGACAATTTTACATCGAGATATGACTCTACATCTATGTCACACACTCCACCCAACATCTTCTTCTCAGTGTACAATGATGCTGTCATCCTCTGTAAAGTACACTGTGACAATGTAAACTCAGACATCTATGGTGGTGCTACTGTTGTGTACAATGGAATCCGATTTGCAGACCTACACAAGCCTAATGCTTAAATCTTACCTCATTCAACTACTGTGTGTGGTTGATGGTGTATTACTGTTAGTATATGCTTTTTTGAATCTCTTTTCATTTGAATCCCACTCAGGATAACCTTTAACATAACCTCATGAATCCAATATCCCTTTTTTTCCCTCTGCCAGCATAACATCCTTTCTGCAGAACACTAGAGGATGTCATCATCTCAAAGATGTGTACACACATCATGAAACACAGCCTTTCCATGACCCTCTTCAAGGCATCTACAGACCACCGTATGTATGATTGCTAATTCTGTCATGGGGTAGTACACGTCACATATGGGCATAGGCAGTATGTAATGCAATCAAACACATACATGCATGTGCACATACTCCTACTATCTTACATCATATAGAAATACTGATTTTGATTTAAAGGCTATAATAATGGTTATGATTTTATGTGATGATAGCTGCTATGCTAGTAGTGTCCTAAATGACCATATGAAGATTGCAGATGTCAGTGTTTTCATTCATACTGTTCCAAGTCTCCCCATGAGTGCCTCTGTTGATATGCAGCTGCCGTTCATATATTTCATCAGTTTTATTCTTTGTATGCAACTTCTGATGTAAAGCTGACTTCTGGAATTTAAGGTCTTAAGTCCCACTGGACAGCAAAAACAAGCTCAACACATGTCCAGCAAAAAAAAAAAAAAAAAAAACACTACACTAAAGTGTTGAAGTAACTCTAAAAGTTGCTCTGTTCTTTCCAGTTATCTACACTTTTCAGCTAATGTATATGCTCTAGCTATTTTCCTACTTAATAACTGATAGCAATAAATAGCACCCACACACATCACTGAGACATGCATTATCTCCTTTACCAGTTAGTTTCCCCTCCTCTCAGCAATTATAATATGCTGTAATACATTTTCTCTTTTTTCTCCTTAAGACTAGCAACACTCCCTGGCTAGTTACTTACTTCTCCCATTTAACATTACGCAGATAACTAATCTTCTTACCTTGTTTTCTTTTCAGTTCTCAAACTCAAGTGACACATTGGTATCTATTGTGAAAATCCCAAATACCAGCCCCTGCACAACTAGCCACTTAACATCCTTTCCATTAAACGTCTTGTTCTGTACCTCTACTAAATTATCAGCCTGCCCTTATTTCAGCTGCATATTTAACCTTAACACACATACCAAGCATTTATTGTGTACTTTCTCACTACCCTCTCTGCTTTAACCTATCTCCTTTACACATTTTTCATCGATATTGTAAAGGCAAGCACTTGGGTTTGAAGTTCTACTTACTGATTGTTTTTCTTACAGAAGATTATGCAACTGTAGGTCCAACCCACTCTGTTCTCCCTTGATTTGCTTGGCCTCACTCTGCTCCCCTTCCCTACCGCCATTCCCACACACCCCATTATCCTTTCATTCATGCTTAACCTCTAGACATCCCTCCCTCCATCATTCTGCAATAGCCACTGACAAACCATTACCCATCAATCAATAACACACCAAATACCATCACTACACCCTTGCTACTCCCACCGCTCTACAAAGTCTGTTATCTCTAACACAATACTCCTCACCCTCACTTTATCCTTGTATCTTCTATTACAATTGACATCACTTCAAACTTATATATACTACAAACCTACATCTATAATATCTACAAATACACATTCCATTGCCAGCTTCTCTGAAGTAGCTTCTAGCCTATATGCAATAAACATAATACTATCTACCAAAATAAAAATCCTTCCCTTGTAAAACAACAATACAAACTTTGCTTTTGATTATCATTTCAAGACAAAAATTAAACAGCAACCCCCTGTCTCACATGCATATTATAACCTACCCCAATGTGGAGACATATATCCAAACCTAGGTCCCATCTCCTCCACTCTTAAATCATTCACTCTAATGAAGCTCAGGAACTTTGTACTGTAACTTCCAATGGGCAGAGCCTATGCTTTTTGACAGAATCAAATTATGTCCTCACATTTCAAACAGTTGTTCCTATCTCTGGAATCATAGCAGTTATGAAAGAAATATAAATGGCAAACACTTCAGCACAAGCTATTTTTGCAGTGGTAGTATTTGTTAGGTTCTAGGTCTTAAACAGAATGTTATAAGTTACAGTAAACACAGAAACTATTACATTTGTAATATTTTATAAATGACTTACAATATCTCTGCAACCACTCAAGTTACACACATAGTGTCAGCAGCATTTTATTCATCTAGCTGAGAGTTTTCACATGAGGCTAAGAAGTTCTGTCTGTGTTACTTGGTTGTTGGGATAGTTAGAAAAATGTGCAAATTGTATCTATATAAATTAATATCATAAAAACAACAGTTAATATCTATTTACCTGCCCTAGAAATAGGTCAACTAGTAATGCAGTTCAGTTTGCCATTGTGTAAGCTTTAAGAGGAAATATGCAGAATTATTGATGCAGATATGAAAAAGCAATATTTGACACCTAGCGATGTCAGTAGGAGTTAGCTGCAGATGCACCTGGAGACAAACTCGGATGTAATAAGTTAACCCCACTAACTCCCATACATTTCTAAACTTTACAACCCTTCCCCTTCAAAGTATCAGAAAGATAATCTCAGTTACATGCTTGGATACCTCACAATAAACCAGATATCTTAGCCGCTACTGACACTTGGCTAAAACCATACATTAAGGACACCAAATTTGTACCTCCTGGCTTTGCCTGTCTAAGATCAGATAGACCTTGTAAAAAAGGTGGAGGTGTTGCTCTGATATACCCAAATGCCTTAACTATAGTTCCATATACTAAGTCTATCCTGCAGTTTTCCACAGTTATAATATTAATAGCCTTCCTAAAAATGAAAAACTGTAAAAGCTGCTGTATTGTAGTCCTATATAGCCCCCCTGGAAACAACATTCCTATATTAGAAGAAATCCTTGCCTGGACAACAAATAATATAAAAAATGAAACAATCATTCTGGGAGATGTCAATATTAACTTGCTTGATATCTCCAACAACACCCTTCCACCAACATCAACCTATATAACTTACCCAGCTAATCACTAACATACCCAGACCCAACAAAAACAATGACAATGGCTCAGTCTTGGACTGGATTATGTTCTCCTACTCAAAGTCTCCTCCTCAGGGTTACTTCCTAATAGTATTAGTGACTACCTACTTGCCTTCATACTACATAAATCTACCCCAACACTAAGTAAATATCAATATAAGCAAACCAGAGACTTATCCCCTTTCTGCCCAACCACCCTTAACCAAACTTTACAAAGCATCAATTGGGATACACTAAAATTCCTTCCCCTTGATGAGGCTGTTGAGTTCTTCAACTCAGCATTTCTCAGGATCTTAAACAATTTAGCCCTACTCCATCAAGAGAGAGTAAAAACTAATTATGACAGCTGGCTTACCAAACTCACTAAGCAACTCATGATTGCCAGAGACAAAACATAGAAATCATGGCAAAAAAAACAACATTCCCTCTGACCTCATACAGTATAAGCAGCTTCATGATCAATTAAAGCATCTAATCTTCAAAAATAAAACAGAACACTAGCTTAGTCTACAAAACCAACATAAGCAAAACCCCAAATGATTCTGGAGCTCCATCAATTCCTTACTGAATCCAGGCTCAAATAATAATCCTTATCCTAATCCAGATAAAACATCACTGAAATACCCTCACTCTTTAACTCATATTTCATTAATACCATGGCTAACCTTACTGATACCTTTCCACATATTAACCTCACCCCTTCAGATCAATCATCACAAAATACTTCAACTTCCTCATTTCCCACACCTATACCTGCATCCACTATAAGAAAACTTCTTAAACTCAAACCTGAGACCAACACCCATGAAACCTACCTCCAGAATTTCTATAAATATCAGCCATTCTATTGTCTACCACATCAGCATACTTCTTAACAGATCTATTTAGGAATCCCATGCACCTTCAATCTGGAAAAAAGCATATATTCTCCCTCTCCATAAAGGTGCTATCCTCCCACCCATCTGTAAGATCTTAGAAAAATGCATTCACACTCAACTGCTTAATTACTTACTTCACACCCAAATCCTTTCTCCTACTCAGCATGGTTTTAGGCCTGGTCACAATCCTACTACAGCTCTAATATCCTTCATGGAAACAGTTAACTAGGCCTGAGATGCTGGAAATATTGTTTCTTTGCTCCTTCTTCACTTCTCTAAGGCCTTTGATATGGTCTCCCATCTCCTTCATCTTACTAAACTCTGTAATGTAGGCATCTCTCCTTCACACCTAAACTGGTTCTCAAACTACCTCACAAATAGGCAACAATCTATCAAGTGGCAACATTCTTTCTCTCAATTCCTTAACACAACCACAGGCATTCCCCAAGGATCCATACGTAGGCCCCTTCTGTTCATGATTTTCATTAGCAACTTCCACACCACTCTTAGTGAAGGTACTGTCATCCAATATGCAGATGACTCAACCATCATCTGCACTGTCAAGTCCACTTCAGAGCTACAAAACAACTAGGTATCATCATTGATAAAAACCTGACATTTGATCTACATATTCATAGCAATATTAAAAAAAAAAACAATAAAATCTGGGCATCCTCTTTACACAAATACTTCCTCAACCACTCCACAGAACTATCCTTAGCCTCTTCCTTTCTGCTACCATCTCTTCTATATGATACCCCTCTTCTTACCAATATCCAGTCCTCTCTGTAATCTAGACTTGACATGTGCTACAATAAAATTGCTAAATTTGTAACCAGTGCAAAATATTCATCTCACCAGTGTTCCTCATTACACATACTAAATTGACTGGAACTCCCACATTATCTTACATATTGACAATTAACCACTGCTCACAAATTTATATAGAAGTCATCAAATTGCCTCTCCCTTTTTTCTCTACTACTCAGTACCATCCAAAAAGACCTCTCTGATTTGAAAACCAATTGCTCCTGAATGTAGGAAAGCCAAAGCTCTCAGCTGGTCATCTGCTCTACTCCTTTACTATTGCAAAATTATGGAATACCCTCCCACCATCAATTAGGACTACCAGCAATCCAGCTCTCTTTAAAAATTCTCTGAGACAACACCTTTCCTCTCTTTGGCAGTGCACATGTGCCAAAACAGCACTTCCCAAAACCTGACTCCCTCCTCTATACTACCATGCATTCATTTATTTCTACATTCATATAACTATTTCTATCTCAAAATACTTAATCACAGTGCTGCTACTGCCTGCTATATTTGATCAGCTACATTCAAGCTTATAACTTCATACATGTTAATTACTCAGACTAAGCCACTCGCATAAGTAACTTAATTATCCTAACTTGTTATATCCTAACATGTTATATTCTAATTGTGTAATCCACATTATTCTTGTTATTGTACTCTAATACTATACTCTAATTTTAAATTATCAGCTGCAACCCTTCTATTTTTTTACTGATCATGCCAATCTATTGTACTGTATGGTATGTTATGTATTGTATATTGTTAATATTATGCATTGTTCATTTTGGTGTGGAGCTTTTCTCCCCAGACCTCCACTGAAAATGGGCTCAGTATGGCCCAGTGGTCCACCCCGGTAAACAAATGCAAATAAATAAAATGTTACTGTCATCCATAAGTGCTGTGTTGAGGTGTGAATGTACGGTAAATGTACAACAGTGTATTCCAATCTGAGATTTGACATACTGTATTGATGACTGCTGCTGCCATTTAGTTACATGTTTCTTCCCATAACAGCTGTAGTTATGCCTCCTGAGGACTGTTGCCATGGGATGATGCTATGTATATTGTTGCCTTAGTAAGGCATGTGTTCTTGTAGTGGAGTATATTAGCATTCTACACATTTCTCATTCAACCATTCAATTTCAGAGCTTTACTGGAAAGGCTCACCCAAACTCTGCCACAGCTTGCTGTGAGGGAAAGGTTAGTTTGCTTTTTATTTCTTGTATTTTGTATTACTTCATTGCCTTTTTATATTTTGTATACTGTGATTTGTTTTCTTTACACTGTGTTTTACTTGTATTCTGCTTTTAACTGCATATTAAAACTTGAAAAGAGACCACAACTCTGTCTCTTATGAGAATTTTTTCCACCCTCCAGACCTGTTACTGCTGTGTTCTTAAACACCATTGTCTTTATTATTGCCTGCCCCTTATGTTAATTTGACCATATATCTAATTCCCTCTCTCCTTTCACTGGCTGGTGTGAGTAAGCACAAGATTATCATTTTGTGAAAGCACTCTCCTGTAACTATTTAAATGCATTGGCCATCCTATTGTATTCTATAGTGCCAGAATACCAAAGCACCCACCCCTTTCAATCTATCTTGCTCTTTTAAAAATAGTGGCTCTTCATTAAAACTTAACTTTTTAGACATCGAAAACTTAAGTTACCCACTTTTATATCTAACTGCTTAGTGTACAGTGCAGTGTTTAGGATAAACTATTTTTTTCATCTTACCTTTAAGCATCTATTGCAAGACCACCAGTTATTGAAGAGCCCACATTCTGCCTCTTAGTAGTCATCTTGGGATTAGTGCTTCTGTTTTTTCCTGGTGAGAGAAGAAGTAAAGGGACATTATTTCCTGGAGACAGCTGATCACCAGAAAGTCTAATAACTGCTTTAAAGGTGACAGCTTGGAATCTGTGCTTATATTCTGATCCTGGTGAGAGTAGGAGCAGAGTGATTTGAGTCATGACTGTTTCTGGTTGGAGAGTGAGTGTCTGTGCTTAACATACCTGATTGGTCTAGTTGCTGTTCAAGGCATCTACCAGAAAAAGGCTACAAGCCTACAGACGCTTGCATCATCTGGGACAAGACTGTAGATCACCAAACAGGCTGTGGCCTGCTTCTCTTTTTGGGATTGGTGCTAATATTTTGCTTCTGGTGAGAGAAGAAGCAAAGAAGCATTGTATCCCAACAGAGTGAAGCTGTGGTGAGACCAGCATTAGTAGTAACCAGACAGTAGCCATTCATGCGACTCCCCTCTTTTCATCATTTTGACTAGCTAATTCTTTGTTTTCAGTAAGTACTGCTTGATTTGTTTCTAACTTCAGAATATCTGCCTAAATACTTCATCCTTAAATTCTCAGGGTCTAGTTTCCCCTCAAGTAACCGGCAGTGCTCTGTACAGACTCAGACACCCTGAGTGACATTTTTCCTTGAAATTTCTTCAATACCTGGTTGCACACAGGACAACTAGTTTGCAGTGAAAAGCACTGTCCACATGGTTGCAAACCGGATACTCCTGATA
The DNA here is from genome assembly GCF_019279795.1 of Protopterus annectens. NCBI lineage: Eukaryota > Metazoa > Chordata > Ceratodontiformes > Protopteridae > Protopterus > Protopterus annectens. The sequence goes on along the minus strand of NC_056732.1, from coordinate 6,440,427 downwards.
GTGATTGATATTTTCATTCCAACTGTCTAATCGATAAAAAAGGGTTTGTTGCCATGTATATGAACATTCCCACTATTTCCATTACCAGCTTGGCCGATATGGGTATCCTGAGGCAATGTAGAAATTGCCTCATGTTTACTGAAAACCAGCTAATTCTCAAACAAACTGATATGGTATGTGAGAGATGTGTTTATACAATGTCACTGGAGACAAAGTTCTCACAAAAAAGTAATCTTAATGTCAACAAGGTTGTCAGTAGTACACATGCTGTACCCATCACACACAATTCAAAGCAGACATATAGACCCACATATGCTGAGGCACTTACATGTAACCTTCCTAAACCACAAAGACCTCCTATATGAAGTACAAATAACAAATACCCTCAGCAGCCCCAAATGCGCTCTTTAAAAACAGTACCCACATCAACACATAAAGCCACATCTCATGGAGCCTCAACCTCTAAGCGCATAAGACAAGTCACCACACAATCCAACATTCTAGTCATTGGAGACTCCATCATCAGACACACTGATGTCCCTCTCACCAGGCTGAGTAAGGAGAAAGTTATGGTCAGTTGATTATCAGAGCTAGGATCTGCCACATTACACATGCACTCAGGTCATTGGATCACAGTTACCAATATGACTCAGTCATAGTCCATGTGGGAGTAAATGACTTGACACGTACCTTCTTAGACTATACGAAGAGAGACATCATGTAACTCTCAGAATATGTGTCTCAGGCTGGTATGAGCCTAGCATTCAGCAGCATTTTATCCTCTCCATGGATGATGCCACAGTATGAACAAAAGATGATTAACTTTAATAATTGGCTTAGTTTCTAGTGTCATTCCAAGGGGGTGCAATATTTGTCAGCATGGAAGGAGATGGTCAACAGACCACACTGCTTTTCCAGGGATGGTCTGCCCCTCTCCCCTCTAGGCTTTCGAATATTAGCTAAAACGCTGTCTTTCCCTATAGTGCCAAAAAACTCCACTCCCTAGAAGCTCTCTTTACTCTAGAGAATGCTGATGTCTGTGCAGTCACTGAGACATGGTATAAAGCTGAGGAGAGCACACCAACAGTGCAAGGTTATAATGCCTTCCACACATTTAGGACAGCTACTTCATGGGCAAGGACTAAAGCTGGAGGTGTCTCTATTTACATCAGAAATAAATATAATTCAAGGCTGGTCAAACAGGGCAATGCACTTGAGCTGCTCCATGTTCAAATCATCTTAGGTAAAATCCAGTACCACCTCCTTGCAAGCTATAGGTCCCCCTCTATGACCCAGAAAACCCATACCATGTATTTAAACTTATTAGAAACACTAACCATCTAACCCAATACCATATTTGTGGGTGACTTTAATTACCCCACTATTAACTGGGAATCTTATATGACACCAAATATGCATGCACAGAGATTCCTGGATTTTGTAAACACAAACTGCCTGCACCAGGTAGTCAATACACCAACCAGGGGTGCAACCATACTGGATCTGGTCCTCCCTATTATGGACTACTGCTGCACACCTCCCACTGTAATGCCTTCCCTGGTAAGGTCACACCACAAAATGGTCTCTGAAGTAAAAATAAAACCTGGACCCCCCAGCTAAACCTGGAATATTCAGGAACTATTCTAAGGCTAACCTCCTGCTATTAAGTGAGAACCTGGCAAAATGTCAAGCCCCCATAAACCCTGAGAAAACTTCTGCCTATGCAGAACTGTTCACAGAAACCCTACAGACACTAGATCCTACCCAATTCGGCTTCGTCAAGGGCAGATCCTGCCTTTTGAACCTGGTTGACTTCTTTGAAACAGTCACCAAAGCCATAGATGAAGGGAAGATAATCCACACAGCCTATCTAGACCTAGCAAAGGCATTTGACACAATACCCCACGCGGTCATCATAGATAAGCTATCCAGCTTAAATATAACCCCCTATGTCACAAGATGGGTCGCAAACTGGCTCAAAGACAGAACCCACAGAGTGAGAGTTGCTGGAGCCATGTCAGACTTGAAACCAGTCACAAGTGGTGTCCCACAAGGTTCTGTCCTGGGACCGCTCTTGTTCAGTATATACTTTTCCAAGGTACAGGCCAACGTGGGAGAACATGGCTCACCAAGTTCGCAGATGACTGCAAACTGGGCGCCATAATCGACTCTCCAGCTGACACAAACATCCTTCAAAAAGGTCTCACAGAGACGGATAACTGGTGCCAGAGCCATGGTCTAAAGCTAAATGCCAAAAAGTGTATAGTCATACCCTTTGGCAAAAACAATGTGCCCACAAACTACCACATAGGCGGTAAAACATTAAGTACAGAGAAAGTAATTAGGGATCTGGGGACCCAAGTTGATAGCAATCTCTCCTTTGACAACCACATTGCCAAAGTGGTTAGAAAGACCTTCTACATGGCCCACCTCATCATGAAAGGATTCACATCTAGATCAAGAGAGGTAATTGTGCCCCTTTATTCATCCCTCATCAGGCCCATCATAGAATACAATGCCCCTTTTGGGATGTACCTTACCCGACACCTGCAGCAAATAGAAAGACCCCAAAAGTACCTCACCAAGAGGATCAAGGGACTTAAACAGATGCCATATGCTGCTCTGTTAAAAAAACTCCAGCTCTACTCAGTTGCATACCGCCTACTTTGAGGCGATCTATGCCTGACATATAAAGCTATGTCCAATCCAGAATTAATGGACATGCTCCACCTCAGTAAATCTAAATCCCTTAGAGCCACATGCTCGAGGGACTTGAACCTCAGTACAGAAATAAATAGGACTTGCTGACTTGCTGGAGGGACAGATTCATAACCCAGAGGCTCCCTTCGCTTTGGAATAGAATTCCAATTCATGTTAGGAAGAGCACCTCATTGAATCTCTTCAAGAAGTATCTTGATGAGTGGATGGGGGAATCATAGGTTTGTTCCGGGGATTACTTCCGTGTCACTATTAGACAGAGGCACAGTAAACTAAACCGTAAAAAGGGCACAGTATACACAAATCAAGGGGTGGCATAAGCCAAACAAAATCGGGCTAGGCTTATAATTGCCCCAGGGCAAATAGCCTAGTATGAACCTATGAACCTATGAACAAGCATGTTAATAGCTGCATAGAGGCAGCTGCACCCACCAGGAAGAAGTACAGAACTAACTCAAAAACAAGCCACCCTGGTGGAATCACAAAATCAATCAACAGGATACGTGCCCAAGGAGTGGCGTACGGCAACTGTGGTCCCACTCCACAAAGGCGGTGCCTCTACGGACCCTGGTAATTACCACCCCATAAGCTTAACAAGTCTAGTCTGCAAAGCTATGGAGAGGATCATAATGGAGCTCATAAACAAAGATATAGGGGACTTGCAGACATTGGACCCGACCCAGTTTGGCTTCGTCAAGGGCAGATCATGCCTTTTGAACTTGGTCGACTTCTTCGAAACAGTCACCAAGGCCATTGATGAGGGAAAGGCAGTCCATACAGCCTACCTTGACCTTACAAAGGCCTTCGACACAATACCCCACTCGGGTATTGTAGAAAAACTTACCAGCTTAAATGTAAACCCATATGTCACAAGATGGGTTGCAAACTGGCTTAAGGACAGAACCCACAGGGTTAGAGTTGCTGGTGCTATGTCAGACCCCCGGACACAAGTAGTGTCCCACAGGGCTCGGTCCTTGGCCCCCTATTGTTCGGCATCTACTTCTCAGAAGTACAGGCCAACATGGGAGGACTTTGGCTGACAAAGTTTGCAGACGACGACTGCAAACTGGGCGCCATAGTGGAAAGTGCATCGGACACGGATATCCTTCAGAAGGGACTCACGGAAACAGATAGCTGGTGCCAGAGCCATGGCCTGAAGTTAACGCCAAAAATGTATAGTCATACCCTTGGAAAAACAAGGTAACCCCAAGCTACCATATAGGTGGCAATCCACTAAGCACAGAAGAGGTTATCAGGGACCTGGGGACCCAGGTTGACAGTGGCCTTTCTTTGACACTCACATTGCTAAAGTGGTTAGAAAGACCTTCTACATTGCCCACCTGATCATGAAGGATTCACATCCAGATCTAGTGAGGTCATTGTTCCCCTGTACTCTTCACTTATCAGACCAATGATCGAGTACAATGCCCCATTCGGGATGTATCTCACCCGACATCTGCAGCAATTGGAGAGACCCCAAAAGTTCCTCACCAAAAGGATAAAGGAACTCCAAAATCTGTCATATGCTGCCAGATTGAAGAAACTCCAGCTCTATTCAGTTGCATACCGTCTGCTCAGAGGTGACATGTGCCTGACATACAAGGCCATGTCCAACCCGAATTAATGGACATGCTCCACCTCAAAAAATCCAAATCCACCAAAACCACTAGAGCAAGCGACTTAAACCTTAGCACGGATATAAATAGGACATGCTGGAGGGATAGATTTATCACTCAGAGACTCCCTATGCTGTGGAATAAAATCCCAGTCCATGTGAGGCAGAGCACCTCGCTGGCTCTGTTCAAGAGAAATCTTGACCTGTGGATGGGAGATCGTAGGTTTATCCTGGGAATCATCTTTGTGTCACTGCTGGACAGAGGCACAACAAACTAATGGGCACAGTATTTTTTCATATAAGGGGTGGCGTAAGCCACAAAAATTTGGGCTAGGCTTATAAATGCCTTAGGGCAGATAGCCTAGTATAAACCTATGAACCTATGAACCTATCAGTTGTATAACAGGAGGAAGAAAGTCAAAACCTCAGCTTTGGCCGGCTAAGAACTTGCTGTATTCAACTGGACGTATAAGAGAATTTAAGTACCTTTATCTGCACTTTTTTTCCAAAAATACAGTATTTAAATTGATTTTAACTGTGTTGCAGGAATATTAACTGAACTGGAAGTTAGTCAGTGTTTGCTGAATTTTGTTATTTGCTAGTAATTACAGGTGTGGGGGTAGCCACATTCTTTGATTTCCTGTCCTTGCCTATTTAAGTGGTACAGTGTGAAATATTTTCTGCTTAAAAACCTCAGCTTTGGCCAGTTAAGAACTTGCTGTATTCAACTGGACGTATAAGAGAATTTAAGTACCTTTATCTGCACTTTTTTTCCCAAAAAAATACAGTATTTAAATTGATTTTAACTGTGTTGCAGGAATATTAACTGAACTGGAAGTTAGTCAGTGTTTGCTGAATTTTGTTATTTGCTAGTAATTACAGGTGTGGGGGTAGCCACATTCTTTGATTTCCTGTCCTTGCCTATTCAAGTGGTACAGTGTGAAATATTTTCTGCTTAAAAACCTCAGCTTTGGCCGGCTAAGAACTTGCTGTATTCAACTGGATGTATAAGAGAATTTAAGTACCTTTATCTGCACTTTTTTCAAAAAATACAGTATTTAAATTGATTTTAACTGTGTTGCAGGAATATTAACTGAACTGGAAGTTAGTCAGTGTTTGCTGAATTTTGTTATTTGCTAGTAATTACAGGTGTGGGGTAGCCACATTCTTTGATTTCCTGTCCTTGCCTATTTAAGTGGTACAGTGTGAAATATTTTCTGCTTAAAACCTCAGCTTTGGCCAGCTAAGAACTTGCTGTATTCAACTGGACGTATAAGAGAATTTTAGTACCTTTATCTGCACTTTTTTTTCAAAAAATACAGTATTTAAATTGATTTTAACTGTGTTGCAGGAATATTAACTGAACTGGAAGTTAGTCAGTGTTTGCTGAATTTTGTTATTTGCTAGTAATTACAGGTGTGGGGTAGCCACATTCTTTGATTTCCTGTCCTTGCCTATTTAAGTGGTCAAGTGTGAAATATTTTCTGCTTAAAAACTTCAGCTTTGGCCGGCTAAGAACTAGCTGTATTCAACTGGACGTATAAGAGAATTTAAGTACCTTTATCTGCACTTTTTTCAAAAAATACAGTATTTAAATTGATTTTAACTGTGTTGCAGGAATATTAACTGAACTGGAAGTTAGTCAGTGTTTGCTGAATTTTGTTATTTGCTAGTAATTACAGGTGTGGGGGTAGCCACATTCTTTGATTTCCTGTCCTTGCCTATTTAAGTGGTACAGTGTGAAATATTTTCTGCTTAAAAACCTCAACTTTGGCCGGCTAAGAACTTGCTGTATTCAACTGGACGTATAAGAGAATTTAAGTACCTTTATCTGCACTTTTTTTTTCAAAAATACAGTATTTAAATTGATTTTAACTGTGTTGCAGGAATATTAACTGAACTGGAAGTTTTGACTCTGCTCTTCAGTTAGTCCCATGCACCCTCCCTGTTTTTGTTTTGGTGTTAATCTTAGTGGCCTTGAAACTGCCCGCCCCTCTTGTAAATTTGTGTTTGGATACTCCTTCTGGGCCCATCTCATTTGCTCACTCAACTGAGTGCAGTGAGATCATATTCTGATTTCAGGCACTCCTACTGTGTACAAAGAGAGCATCTGGGAAACAGAAAAGAAAATGTTAAGCTTGTTTCCTGCCTTTCCTGTTAAGTGGTATAGACTATTTGTAGGCTTCTGAGTCCCCAAGCCCTTCTGTGTTGGAGGGAAGCCTTCTAGCTTAGTTTTTTTTTCTTATAACTAGCCAGTTTTCTAGTTTCAGCACTCAAATCTGTTTCTTTGATCTCAGCACTTGTTCAGAAAAAAAAAATTCATCTGCTTTTACTGTACTTGTGTTTCTACCTACTTTATTTTACTTTTGCATCATCTTAAAAGTACTCAATTGTATTTATTACTGCTTGGTGTAACTCGTTCTAAGCCTTTTGGTTTAAACACTTGGGCTTCGGACCAGTTGTTTTGCACTGAGATGGTTTGTGGTCTGCACTGTAGTGGCAGAACAGGTAGCTTACATCCTTCTAGTTTGGGAACTGCTGATTGAGGGCTCAGTGTCTGTTATTCTAAAAGTTTATTAATTCTGGTTTAAGCATTTGGGCTTTCAGGCCAGTTATTTTACATTAAGAGGATTTGTGGTCTGCACTCTTGTGGGAGGAGAGGCTGGACTCTGCCCTTCTGAGCTGGGAATTTCTGGTTAAAGGCTTATAGTGCATGCATATCTGAACTGCTTCTTACTGAAGTTGGTGCACCTTGTTTGCTGTGGCATAGACTGGATTCGGGCCTGCTGGATCTAGCTTTGTTTGTGTAACTTGAGCACTAATCCAGGCATTCTCTAAAGTATTCAATTGTATTTATTACTGCTTGGTAGTAACTTGATTAAAGTGTAGCAATCATTCTAAGTCTTTTGGATTAAGCACTTGGGCTTCAGACCAGTTGTTTTACATTAGGAAGGTTTGTGGTATGCACTGTGGTGGCAGGTCAGGTAGCTTTCATCCTTCTAAGTTGGGAACTGCTGATTGAGAGCCCAGTGTCTGTTATTCTTAAAGTGTATTAGTTCTGGTTTAAGCACTTGGGCTTCAGGCCAGTTCTTTTACATTAAGAAGGTTCGTGGTCTGCACTCTTGTGGGAGAAGAGGCTGGACTCTGCCCTTCTGAGCTGGGAATTTCTGGTTAAAGGTTTATAGTGCCTGAATATTTGAACTGTATCTTACTGAAATTGGTACACCTTGTTTGCTGTAGCACAGACTAGATCCAGGCCTGCTGAATCTAGCTTTGTTTATATGCTTGTTGTTTGTTTGCTTGTTATTTCCCTGGAACGCTAATTCCATCTAATACGCAGCTTCTCAGCGCTTCTGTGGATCACTAGTGATATCTGTATTGCTTACTGTACTTATTTCCTTGTTTCACTTGAAAGTTACTGTTTGTCGTTTTTGCATTTAAGTTACCTGTAACACATTGCACTTAAGTTACCTGGCACTTGCTCACTAAAGCAATTATATAAGTCAGCACTAAAAATTAAAAGCACTACACCCTCACTCCCCACTGGCCCTTGTTTTCAATTATTAAGGAATTCCCAATATTATTCTAGCATGTCCAAAGGTCAGTTGTCAATCTCCTCACCGGTCCAGCTGGTGAATCTGGGAATCTTGAGGCAATGTTACAACTGCCTCATGTACACAGACAACCCTCTCCTCCTCCCAACAAATTCCAACACATGTGAGAGATGCAACCATATAGCCAAACTGGAGGCTAAGCTCTCTCAACTCAGTACTGGCATAACCAGTCAGGAGGAGAAGGAAACCACACTCACTACAATTCCAGTCTCACATAGACCTACCACGACAGCAAACCAAACACATAATCACACAAAAACATACTCGGAGGCTCTAAATAAAGGTCTGCCTAAGCAGCAGAGACCTCCAAAGCAGACACCCAAGCAATCGCTACCCCAAAACAAAACATGTGCAACACATATCTCACAAAGCCAGTGTGCCGAACAGTCACAGCCCTTAAGACTAAACAACACACCTGATACACTTGTAATAGGTGACTCTATCATCAGGCACACTGACGTCCCGCTCACCAGGCTAAACAAGGAGAGGGTCAAGGTGAGCAGCCTGTCAGGTGCTAGGATCCGCCACATAACACAAGCACTCAGGTCACTCCAAGGCAAGTACAAATATGACTCAGTCATTGTCCATGCTGGTGTGAATGACCTGAGACGTACCTCCCTGGACTACATGAAAAGAGACATAAAGGAGCTCTCTGAGCATGTAGCCCAGGCCGGTATGACCCTGACCTTGAGTAGCATCTTACTCTCACCAAGAATGATGCCACAATATGAAGACAAGATGATCAATTTCAACAATTGGCTTAAGTACTGGTGTCATTCAAAGGGGATCCAATGCCTGTCAGCTTGGGATGATATGCTCGACAAGCCACGATGCTTCACTAGGGACGGCTTGCACCTGTCACCCTGGGCTTTGGATATTGGCAAAGGCTCTTGCTACCCCATAGTGCCTTTTTTAGGCAAGGCTCAAAAGACAAACCCACCTCCATAGGTATCACAAGGGATAAGAAACTAAGAGTAATGCTACTCAACGCCAGAAGTCTAAACCTCAAGATGCACGCACTCGAAACTCTCCTTAGCATGGAGAACATCGATATCTGTGCAGTAACAGAAACCTGGTTCAGGGCTCCCAAGAGCACCCCAGCACTACCAGGTTATACCTCATACCATGCTTTTCAACCCCAAAACTTGGACCAAACCACAAAAGGAGGGGGAGTATCGATATTCTTCAAAGATACCCACACCTCCAGGTTGGTGGCAAAGCACGAAGCATCAGAGACTATCCATGTGCAACTAACAGTGGGTAAAACTGCCTTCCAGTTTATAGCCTGCTACAGGCCACCCTCCCAAACCCAGGAACCCCACTCGGCCTTCCTGAGAACACTGGAAAATATGAAGGTCTCTCCAAACACCATTATATTGGGCGACTTCAACTACCCAAACATAGACTGGGAGCATTACTCTAGCTCCAACACCCTATCCCAAAGGTTCCTAGAATTTATAAACTCAAATGCTATGGAACAACTTGTTACCACTCCCACAAGAGGGGAAAACATACTGGACCTGATCATCACCAACATGGGGACTCTATGCCCCAGACCAGAAGTGTATCCCTCACTGGTAAGATCAGACCATAAACTAATCTCACTGGATATTCACATCCCAACCCCACCCCTGCCCAGAAAACCACAGTGAAAAACTTCTCTAAAGCAAATTTCACACTCCTCAAAACCGAGGTGGAATCCTTCAAAGCCCCGGCCTGTGGAAAATACGTCCCAGACCGCAGAATCCTTTATAAATGCATTCTATGAACACCTTCAGGAATGCATGGCTCATGCGATCCCAAATAAAACCAAGACCCAATCCTCCAAAGGCAGACGTCCTGTCTGGTGGACCCCAGCCATAAACAAACTATACAATAGAAGGAGGAAGCTACTAAATGATAGAGCAAAATCCCAAAAGGGAAGGCATCACTGATCAGTATTAGCAAAAAACTACGGGCACTCATAAAATTGTCTAAGGCCAGCTTCAAGAGAAAAATTGCACAGGACACTAAGGATAATCACAAGGCTTTCTTTAGTTATGTTAGGAACCTGGGTGGTAATTCCCAGATATGCTCAGAATTAGTCCAAAATGACAAAAAATACACTGAACCCACAGACATTGCCAACATCCTAGCTGACAGGTTCAGCGCAAACTTCTCCCCCACTCCCCACCAAAAGGGCAAATATCTATCCCAGCAGAGTGCTGTCCCCCTGACATCTCAGATGCTCAGGTAAGAGCCGCCCTCTCCAAAGCAAAAAACACAGCATCAATGGGACCAGACGGTGTCCCGGGCTGCGTCCTACATGAACTCCAAGAAGAGCTAAACCTAAACATAAAACTACTGTTCAATCTCAGCCTTACTACAGGATATGTGCCCAAAGAGTGGCGTACAGCAACAGTGGTCCCTCTCCATAAAGGTGGTGCCTCAACGGATCCTGGAAACTATCGCCCCATAAGCCTGACTAGCTTGGTCTGCAAAGCTATGGAAAGGATCATCGTGGACCTCATAAATAAAGATATTGGGGACCTACAGACACTGGATCCTACCCAGTTTGGCTTTGTTAAGGGCAGATCCTGCCTCTTAAACCTGGTTGATTTCTTTGGAACAGTCACCAAGGCGATTGACGAGGGGAAGGTGGTCCACACAGCCTACCTGGACCTCGCAAAAGCCTTTGATACAATACCCCACTCGGGCATTATAGATAAGCTCACCAGCTTAAATATAAACCCCTATGTCACTAGATGGATTGCAAACTGGCTCAAGGACAGAACCCACATGGTTAGAATTGCTGGAGCCATGTCAGACTCCAAACCAGTTACAAGTGGTGTCCCACAAGACTCAGTCCTGGGACCTCTCTTGTTCGGTATATATTTCTCAGAGGTACAGGCCAACACGGAAGGACTGTGGCTGACCAAGTTCGCAGATGACTGCAAACTGGGTGCCATAATCGACTCTCCAGCCGACACAAACATCCTCCAAAAGGGCCTCATAGAACAGACAACTGGTGCCAGAGCCATGGCCTTAAGCTAAATGCCAAAAAGTGTATAGTCATCCCCTTTGGCAAAAACAAAGTGCCCACAAATTACCACATAGGTGGTAATCCATTAAGTACAGAAGAAGTAATTAGGGACCTGGGGACCCAAGTTGATAGCAATCTCTCATTTGACAACCACGTGGCCAAAGTGGTTAGAAAAACATTTTATATAGCCCACCTAATCATGAAGGGATTCACATCTAGATCAGGGGAGGTCATCGTGCCTCTTTACTCATCCCTCATCAGGCCCATAATTGAGTACAATGCCCCTTTTGGGATGTACCTTACCAGACACCTGCAGCAACTGGAAAGACCCCAAAAGTACCTCACCAAGAGGATCAAAGGGCTCAAACAGATGCCATATGCTGCCCGGTTAAAGAAACTCCAGCTCTACTCAGTGGCATACCACCTGTTCAGAGGCGATCTGTGCCTGACGTATAAAGCCATGTCCAACCCAGAATTAATGGACATGCTGCACCTCAGAAAATCCAAATCCCATCAAGCTACATGCTCTAGAGACTTGAACCTCAGCACTGAAATAAATAGGACATGCTGGAGGGACAGATTCATAACCCAGAGGCTCCCTTCACTCTGGAATAAAATGCCAGTCCAGGTTAGGCAGAGTCCCTCATTGACTCTCTTCAAGAGGAATCTTGATGAGTGGATGGGAGATCATAGGTTTACCCTGGGTATCACTTCTGTGTCACTGTTAGACAGAGACACAGTATACTAACCTCGAAAAAGGGCATAACAAAATAAATTTAAAATGGGTGGCGAAAGCCAAACACATTCTGGTTAGGCTTATAAATGACCAAGGGCAGATAGCCTAGTATGAACCTATGAACCTATGAACCTATGAACAAAAATTAGGAGGTGCAGCACCCAGCAGCATAAAAACACTCTCATCAAACTAAACAAACAACTCTGGAGACAAATAAAGTCTACCAAAGCCAAATTTGAGGTACGTTTCACCTCCCAGGCCAAGGACAATCACAAAGCATTCTTTAGCTATGTCTGCAACCTCAAAGGCAGTACACAAGTGTGTGCAGAGATCATTGTAAATGGAGCCACCTATACTGAGCCAGAAGCTATAGCAAACCTCTTGGCTGATAAATTCAGCTCTAACTTTACTCCTCTCTCCCCCTCACCCTTCCCTCAGGAAATATCATCAAATATAACTCCCCCTGATATAACTAGGAACAGGTCCTTAATGGTCTCTCTAAGACCAAGAACACTGCATCAATGGGCACTGACAATATCCCAGGATGCTTTCTAAATAGAATGAAACATGACCTATCAGGGCCTCTGGAATTACTATTTAATTGTAGCCTCTGATCTGGCTTTGTGACTCATGAATGGAGAAATGTGACAGTCATCCCTCTGCACAAAAGCTGGCCATCTATAGACCCTGGAAACTACAAATCCATAAGTCTCACTAGTATTATATGTAAAGCCATGGAAAGAATTATAATGGAAATGATCAACAGAGATATAATAAACCTCCAGACATTGGACCCAACCCAGTTTGGTTTCTTCAAGAGCAGATCACGCCTACTTAGTCTGGTGGACTTCTTAGAGAAGGTCACCAAAGCAATGTATGAGGGCAAAATTGATCACACTGCCTACCTTGACCTGGCCACAGCATTTGACACAATACCCCACTCGGGCATTGTTGACAAACTCAAGCGGTTAGGTATAAACACGTATGTCACCTGGTGGATAGCCACCTGGCTCACAGACAGGACCCAGGAAATTAGAATTGGGTAATTCACTTCTACAAAGAGGTCAGTCACAAGTGGGGTCCCTCAGGGATCAGTCCTTGGACCACTCCTTTTTGGCATTTATGTCTCAGAAGTTAAGGCCAATGTCAGTGGTCTCTGGCTGACTAAATTTCCAGATGATTGCAAATTAGGAACTGCCATTGAATCTCACACTGTCACAAATGTTTTCCAGGAGGGGCTGACACAGACAAACAACTGTTGTCAGAACCAAGGACTAAAACTAAATGCCAAGAAACACATAATAATATCCTTTGGGAAGTCATCCATCCCAGGTATTTATCATATTGACAACACACCCCTTAGAGCTGACCCAGTAGTCAGGGACTTAGGAACACACATAGATAGTAATCTAGGCTTTGATCATCATGTGTCTACAGTGGTGAGGAAATCATTCTATGTTGCGCAACTTATAAACAAAGGTAAGGCATCTAAGTCTAAGGAAGTCATTGTTCCACTGTATTCGGCATTCATCAAACCTAACATTGCGTACAATGCCTCCTTTGGTATGTACCTGACCGTCATATCCAACAGTTGGAATGTCCACAGAGGTTATGGCTGGCATACAGGGCATTGTTAGACCCCACTCTGATGGACCTCCTGCATAGCCACAAAACAAAAAGCACCAGAATTACCCATTCTAAAGACTTAAACCTTGCCTGTGATATGAATAGGACCTGCTGGAGAGATAGGCATGTATCCCAGAGACTACCCCATCTATGAAACAGGCTCTCCATCCATTTGAAGCAGAGCTCCTCCCTAACCCAATTCAAGTGCAACTTGGACAATTGGATGGGAAACTGGAAATTTATCCCTGGTTTAGCACCTATGTCTCTAATGGACACAAGTAACCTGTAAATGGTTCATCTCCCAGGCCCATGCTTACACCTATTAAGGGTATAAGAACTTGTCAGAGATTTGGGATACATGGCTAGACTTAAAAAGGCCCTTGTGGTCGTTAGCTTAGTAAACACCTATGAACCATCACCGTGACACTTGCAGTATGGCACAAGTATACATGTATATACCTACCATCATGAAATGCTATGTGACATATACCAATATTGCATCATGCTAATTACATGGGCACATATGCCTTGTTTCATCCACATATACACAAACATGCAAGCAGTTCAGATTCACTTGCAACTGTGCTGAGCTCATTGTATACCCAACTGTTTTACTATTCATAAGGATGATTCAGGTGTTGCCCAGCAGCATTGTGTGACTGTCAGCATTTTTGTCATTAACTGTTCAGCATGAACCACGTCCACCTCATATGTAATGTGTCCATATATGGTATCACAGCCCTCATATGTAATGTGCCCACATATGGTATCACGACCCTCACACACACCTTTCCAGCAATAAACATATGAGCATATGATGTGCAAATGAAGTAATGACATGAAACAGGTAGGGTGGGGGACCATCACCTGACACAGGGAATGACAGACCCATAAGCCTGACTAGCCTCATGTGTAAGCCAATGGAAAGAATCATCATATACCTTATCAACAAGAACATTGGTAATGTCCCGACCGTGTAACAAACCCATTTTTGATTTATTAAGGCTAGATCATGTCTGTTAAATCTGGTAGACATCTTTGAGAAGGTCACCAAGGCCATGGATGAGAGAAAGAATGTGCGTCTCACATAACTTGACCTAGCCAAGGCAATGGACATAATTTCACACTCAGGCATTACAGAGAAACTGTCTCAACTGGCCATAAACCACTACATCACCAAGTGGGTAGCCCAATGGATGACCACCAGGACACATACTGTCAAAATGTTTGAATTTACCTCTAGCAAGAGGCCAGTGACCAGTGCATTATCACAGGATTCTGTACTAGGCCCTTTCTTGTTTGGTACCTAATTTACAGAACTCAAGACAAACTTAGACAGCATTTGTGGAACCAATTTTGTGGATGACTACAAATTGTTGACAATCCTTGAAGCCAGTAATAGTACTGATATACTGCAGAAAGTATTAACTCACACAAAAGAATTGTGTCAGAGCCACAGAGACACACAAAATGTCTAAAAAAGCATAATTAATTTCTTTTGTAAATTAAATACCCAACCTAATTAAAGTATAGACAGCCCACCCCAATGACTACACCCAGTGGTACATGATCTGAGTACTCGGGGAGATAGTAATTGTAAGTTTGACCACCATGTGTCCACAGTGGTGACCAATCCCTTCATTGCTGCACAAATCATAAGTATGGACGTGATGTCCAGCACCAAGGACATTATATTTCCATTGTATCTGGCCCTCATCACAACCATAATTAAGATCAATGCATCCTTTTGCTTGTAATTCACCACCTGTGTGTGCAATAGCCAGAGCAACAATAGACATTTTGCTCAAGGAAGCTGCATGGTGTACTAGACAAGTCTTATGTAGAAAGAGTGAAACCCAGATCACTTTATACTGTTCCCTGTAGACTAATAAGGGTTGATTTCTATCTGGCCTACAGAGCAGTCTCCAATCTAGCTCTGATGGAAACGTCACATATTGGTAAAACAAACTGTATGAGGGTCACTCATTCAACTTAGCCTCTGACATAATAAATTATGTTGGAGAGCTAGAAACTTGTCACAAACACTACTCCTTCTCTGGAACAAGTTTACCATTCACTTAAAGCAAAGACCTATCCTGACTGTATGCAACTGCAACTTACATCAATGGATGGTTAATGTTAATTGTAACACTGGTGTTGCACCCATGTCTGTCATGGATAGATTCATTATGTCTTAGATAACATAGCATAGGCTCATAACTGTGTGAACTGTGTTTTGAATTTTTTCTGACACCAGTCGTTGGTGTCATTGAGGCCTTTCTGTAGGATGTCAGTATCACTTGGGGAGTTAATAATAGCAATTGTCTGCAAACTTTGTCAGCCAGAGTCCCTTCATGTTGTTGCAGGTGTCTAGTGAGGTAAATGCCAAATGGAGCATTGTACTCGATGATTGGCCTAATGAGGGAAGAGTAGAGGGGAGACAATGACCTCTTTCTTCCTGGATGCAAAACCCTTAGTAATGAGATGTGCCACATAGAAGGACTTTCTGACCACAGTGGCAAAGTGAGATGTGTGTATATTTAAAAGGGCTACAGACATGAATACTAGGAATAAAGAAATGGGAAGGAAAGAAGTGAAACATAGTAATGTACATCAGATAAGGATATGTAGTGTGAACAGTAATCACATTATAGGGGCATAATACAGTATGTACTCCTGTTTACATTTCCTCTGTGTGGGTATATTCATATCATCACACAGTTATTGTATATTGTATGATTGTCACTCTAGGTCACATAGCAGTGGAGATGATTGGTTGTAATATAAGCACCCTGACATGATCACTGGACAGGACATTTAGCAAGGACGGTATATGCAATAGGGGTTATGCGCATATTGTGAAGCTGTGCAAAATGAGTTGCTTGAATATGAATGAGATGTCAGCATAGGTCTCAACCAATCAGAACACATAGCAACAGGCTCATGGACAACAGTAGACAGAATCACACACAATCATGGACAATATCAGAAAAGTACAGCCATTAATCTGTGACATTGACATAAAATATGTGATTGTGAGTTAATACACATGTTCTGCTTGAACACACTTGTACAACTGTAATGATTTGTCAGTAATCTATAAGGGGAATCAAGCAGACCTTCCTCAAAAATGACCACTTTTGGGAGGTGTTAAGAGGGACACTGTTACAACTGTAGTTTAAATTACGAGCAATCCTGGCTAGTTGGGAAGCTTGCATGACACATCTGTGCTACAATCCACACTTGCAGGAATGTAACTCATGCCATCAATGTTGTCAAGCAGCTGTGTATTTACTGGGTGCATCAGAGGAACACCTATCACACATACATATTGTAGAACACCATGAAGGGACGTCTGAACTGTCAACTACTAAAGGTTATGCATCACAAAGTATACTTATGTTCATAGGTTCATAGGTTCATACTAGGCTATCTGCCATAGGGCATTTATAAGCCTAACCAGAGTGTGTTTGGCTTTCGCCACCCATTTTAAATGACTTTTGATATGCCCTTTTTCGAGGTTAGTATACTGTGCCTCTGTCTAACAGTGACACAGAAGTGATACCCGTGGTAAACCTACAATCTCCCATCCACTCATCAAGATTCCTCTTGAAGAGAGTCAATGAGGGACTTTGCCTAACCTGGACTGGGATTTTATTCCAGAGTGAAGGGAGCCTCTGGGTTATGAATCTGTCCATCCAGCATGTCCTATTTATTTCAGTGCTGAGGTTCAAGTCTCTCGAGCATGTAGCTTGATGGGATTTGGATTTTCTGAGGTGCAGCATGTCCATTAATTCTTGGTTGGACATGGCTTTATACGTCAGGCACAGATCACCTCTGAGCAGGTGGTATGCCACTGAGTAGAGCTGGAGTTTCTTTAACCGGGCAGCATATGGCATCTGTTTGAGCCCTTTGATCCTCTTGGTTTGGTACTTTTGGGGTCTTTCCAGTTGCTGCAGGTGTCTGGTAAGGTACATCCCAAAAGGGGCATTGTACTCAATTATGGGCCTGATGAGGGATGAGTAAAGAGACACGATGACCTCCCCTGATCTAGATGTGAATCCCTTCATGATTAGGTGGGCTATATAAAATGTTTTTCTAACCACTTTGGCCACGTGGTTGTCAAATGAGAGATTGCTATCAACTTGGGTCCCCAGGTCCCTAATTACTTCTTCCGTACTTAATGGATTACCACCTATGTGGTAACTTGTGGGCACTTTGTTTTTGCCAAAGGGGATGACTATACACTTTTTGGCGTTTAGCTTGAGGCCATGGCTCTGGCACCAGTTGTCTGTTTCTATGAGGCCCTTTTGTAGGATGCTTGTGTTGGCTGGAGAGTCGATTATGGTGCCCAATTTGCAGTCATCTGCGAACTTGGTCAGCCACAGTCCTTCCGTGTTGGCCTGTACCTCCGAGAAATATATACCGAACAAGAGAAGTCCCAGGACTGAGCCTTGTGGGATGTCACTTGTAACTGGTTTGGAGTCTGACATGGCTCCAGCAATTCTAACCATGTGGGATCTGTCCTTGAGCCAGTTTGCAACCCATCTAGTGACATAGGGGTTTATATTTAAGCTGGTGAGCTATCTATAATGCCCGAGTGGGGTATTGTATTGAAGGCTTTTGCAAGGTCCAGGTAGGCTGTGTGGACCACCTTCCCCTCGTCAATGGCCTTGGTGACTGTTTCAAAGAAATTGACCAGGTTTAAGAAGCAGGATCTGCCCTTAACAAAGCCGAACTGGGTAGGATCCAGTGTCTGTAGGTCCCCAATATCTTTATTTATGAGGTCCATGATGATTCTTTCCATAGCTTTGCAGACCAAGCTAGTCAGGCTTATGGGGCGATAGTTTCCAGGATCCGTTGAGGCACCACCTTTGTGGAGAGGGACCACTGTTGCTGTATGCCACTCTTTGGGTACATATCCTGTATCCTGTATGAACAAAAAGATGTTTAGAGGCTCACTGTGGCAAAAGTGATACACTTCAGTAAATTATCACTGGAAGATGTGTGGTGAGGTACATGTAGAAGTGTGCGTTGCACTTGATTATTGGTGTGATGAGGTCTGAGAACAATGGGACTATAATGTCCTTTGATGTGGATGGTCTGCCCATACTCAGGAGTTGTACTACATACAAGGGATTTGCCACCATTGTGGTCACATGCTGTTGGAAGTTCCACTTACTATCTACCTGACTACCCAGGTCACGTACCACTTGGTCTGCTCATAGGGGTGCTATGTCTGCATTGTAATTAGCTTGTATATTTGCTTTTAAAAAGGGACTAATTATGCTTTTTGTTCATCTAGTGTGTCTCCATGCCTCTGGTAACATTCATTTGTGTGTGTTAATACCTTCTGCAGTATATCAATAGCGTTGTTGGATTCAATGATTGTCCACAATTGCAGTCGCCCACAAAGATGGTTAGACAATGGATGTTTAAGTTCATATTGATGTCTGAGACTTAACTCATTACAGCTGAGTGTGCCTCCAGGTGTTTTTGCAGTTATCGCCTACTGTGCCTCTGGGCGTCAAATATTGCTTGTTCATATTTGCATTAATAATTCTAGACCATGCTGCATACAAGTTATTACAATATTTTATCTTGAAGCATACATGATGGCAAACACAGTTGCAGTGATATTTGACCTCTGTCAATGAGTATTTGTTATAACTGTAAGGTGATAACTTCATTTTTTTAAAGACTCAAGCCACACCCAGTGGGAGTTAAAGTTACACACTCAAAAAAGCTGTACTGGATGGAATGAGTTAAATACCGAACAGGAAAAGGACTAGTACAGAACCCTGAGGTATGGACCTGGTCACTTGAGTCTTGCTAGAGATGACTTTACACAATTTGACATTATGTGTCCTGTCTGTGATACATTTGTATATCCACTTAGCTACATAGGTGTTTATGCCCCCTTGACACAGTTTCTCTGTAATACCGCAGTGTGGATTTGTGTGAAATGCTGTGGCCAGGTCAGTTTATGTGGGATGACAATCTTTTTCTCATGCATGCTCTTGGTGACCTTCTTAAAGATGTCAACAAGATTTAATAGACATGATGTAGCCTTAATGAATCCTAAAATCGGTTGAGCACACAGTTGGGAGATGACCTGCATCCTTTTTGATAAGGTCCACCATGAGTCTTTGCTCTACCTCACAGGTGAAGAAAGTCAGGATTATGGGTCTATAATTCCCTGCATTAGGGGATGGTCCCCCCTTGTTCAGACAGATGACTGTTGCTGTACACCCTTCTGCCAGAACATAGGCTGTCTGGAGGCCGTGTTTAAGTAGGGATCTAAGTGTGTTTGCTATGTCAGGTTTTAAGTTATTGTATAGACAACCTGAGATTTTGTCAGGGATCATTGATTCTGTGTGTTTAGCCTTAGAGAATACACAGATGAGCTGCTCTCCGGAGAAAATAAACCAAGTAATATTTGCATGTATATTTTGGCTGATGGCCAGGGGGGATGGGGGGTGCATTTTGAGACAAACTCAGCTTGCAGATTGTCTATTTTTTCTAGTTGAATATGGTTGATGGCATCGTCTATTTTCTCTAATTGAGTACGGTTGGTGGCATCCACAAACAGCTCTGCACTTAGTTGTCTATTCCTTTAACATTTCAAGCTTATTTAAAAATGACAACACCTCCAAATACAGCCTTGGTTATGCATCACATGCCATACTGTGGTACTGTTCACACAGTCATATAATTCTACCAGTGCCACATAATTAATTGCACATCATATGTCTATATGTTTTTCATTGGAAAGCTGTTAGGGAGTTGTCTGATACCATATATAGACACATTACAAGTGAGATGATGTAGCTCATACAGAACAGTTACTGACAGAAATGCTGACAGTCACACATATGGGGACCACCTCAATAATCCTTAGGAATAGCAACAGAATTGCACATACAATGAATTCCACAAGGTTGCAATTGAAACAAAACGTAATATTTAGGCGTATATCACAGCATTACAACATGTGGATGGCACAATACTTATGTGCCCATGTAATCAGTATGAATTTATATTGATGCATGCTACATAGTATTTAAAGATGGTAGGTATACACGTGCACACATGCCATACTGTAAGTGGCACTGTGATGGTTGGATGAGAATTGCTTAGAATGTTGATATACGCCACTACAAAAAACAACAATATCCCATTCAGAAGCTCGAGCTTTCAGAAACCAAAATTCATATGGTCAAGACAATATGATCAACTTTCTGAAAACTCTGACTTTGGAAAACAACAAAAATCTACCTTTCTTCTATGTTTTTTCGGGGGGGGCCAAGCCCCCTGCACCCCCCAAACTATCTGCATATTATATATTCCAACTCCGAGATTGCACTACTGTGGGGAAAATTGTAAATTCCCAGATACTTGCTGTACTGCAATCTACATTTAAAAGCTTCAAGTATTTGTCAGCAGTCCTCAGGAGGCATATTACTACAGCTATTATGGAAGGAACATGTAACCAAATGGCAGAAGCAGCTATCAATACATTACCTCACATCACAGATTGTAATACTCTCTTGTAGAGCTACCAAACATTCACAACTCAACAGAGTGCACGTGAATAACAGCAACATTGACATGTGACATGTTCATAAGATCATAGGACATTACTCGGCTAATGACCAACATCACATAAAATCATAGATATTATTATACCATTTAAACAAAAATCTCTATATCTAT
>NC_056732.1:6041880-6046880 GCF_019279795.1 Protopterus annectens | reverse complement strand
TTCCTTCTAGGATGATTCACTTCCTTGCCAAGCTGCCCTAGAACTCATGCCGCAGACCTCTTAACAAAGATGTTATCACTCAGTTTCATAATAAAATGAAAAAAGGTTTCTCCCTTTTAGGTTCTCAATAAACCCACATTTCCCAATACAGTGCATTGCCCTGACTTCTCCACAACAAGTAACATACAGTTCTTATATGGGAAAATAGCACAACAAGCCACATATTCTAAATTCAAGCTTCACGACTGTTACAGCAGTGGGTGTGAACAATGCAGGAAAGACGTTGGCTACCTCTGTAAAGTGGGGCATATTATATCATCAAAATTCCCAGATGACGTACACAAGATTACTGAAAGACAGACTCAGGTGCTCTTTACATGTCACGTGATAAACAGAGCACCCAGCTCTTATGTCATCAGCTTTCCATGACATCAGTGTGTGTTGCATTTTATCACCAGTACTTCTTAATGGTAAACATTGTATTACTTCACTCAGCAGACATAAGGTGCCTAAATGTACTTCAAACTATGGATAAAAGAAAAAAAAACATAAATTCTGATATAAAGAATATGGATGCTTCCCTGGATCATATTAAACATAAATACAGGATTGGTTACGCTAACATACTCTTACAGTACGTACACGTACGAAGTCACAAAGGTGCTTGAAAAGACGACTACACAGGCAGAAAGTTTGTGCGCCTTGACTACGTTGACAAGAGTAAAGTCATGCAAGAAATTTTTCATCAAAGCAGATTTTCAGAAGAGGTTCTTGTAGCAGAGAAGACAAATGGGACAAATGCTCAATGGGCAGAAAGCACAAATACTTCCAATTCCAGTAGAATCAACAGGGTAACCGTCCAGACCCATGTCAGAACTCATACCATACACTCTATCATCAAAGTTCAAGTGATTCCAAAGACTGAATACAAAAGGGAGATATTTTTACATTGAATCTAAAAATATTAGGGGGAAAAAACACACAAAAAAAAACGTTTTGTCTGTGTATAAGTGTAGTGCCCATGCCTCCCCCCCCCCACCCCCCAGCTAACTATATATACCAACTCTGAGATCACAGAATGGCAGGAAAGGGCAAATTCTAAGACCTTGTTGTATCACCATCCTGCACGCAAAGTAGCCTGTAGGTTGTAAAACAGAAAAGGAACATTTGCTCTTTTGAGCGTTTGCTCTTACAGACTGCACCCCAAGTAAAATGAGTGCCCCCTAGGGTACTTCACTCATATAAGAACAGCACTAAGCAGAATAAAGAATCCACCTAAAAACATAGCTGCCTGTCTGATAAAATTTCTGAAATTCTCAAAATGTGAGTCAAGAAAGGAAGGTAGGAGAACGTCTTTACCATGCATAGTAACCCCATGAACCAGTGCCCAAAAGTGACACTCCATTTTGCTTGGTACTTCTCTGGGGACTGGCAGAGTCAGCACCTTAATTAATAACATTGTGACATTCTTTTTACAGCTCTGGAATGATTTCTTGCAAATCAGAGGATCTTTCTTGTCTGGAATTAATGGCAAATAAAGCTCATTTACTTGCAACATATTTGCATATAAGAACTACCTGTTTTCTAGGGGGCTTCTTGTGCAACACCCCTTTCAAACACATTTTGACATGAAACTGCATTGAAAGAGGGTGACCCATGGGCAGACATGCTGAAATGGCTGACAAATGCACCTTGAATGAGGAGTAAGACAGAACACAGGATAGTAACGACAGAACACAGGATAGTAACGACAGAACACAGGATAGTAATGACAGAACGCAGGATAGTAATGACAGAACACAGGATAGTAACGACAGAACACAGGATAGTAATGACAGAACACAGGATAGTAATGACAGAACACAGGATAATAATGACAGAACACAGGATAGTAACGACAGAACACAGGATAGTAATGACAGAACACAGGATAGTAACGACAGAACACAGGATAGTAATGACAGAACACAGGATAGTAACGACAGAACACAGGATAGTAATGACAGAACACAGGATAATAATGACAGAACACAGGATAGTAATGACACAACACAGGATAGTAATGACAGAACACAGGATAGTAACGACAGAACACAGGATAGTAATGACAGAACACAGGATAGTAACGACAGATCACAGGATAGTAATGACAGAACACAGGATAATAATGACAGAACACAGGATAGTAACGACACAACACAGGATAGTAAGGACACAACACAGGATAGTAACGACAGAACACAGGATAGTAATGACAGAACACAGGGTAGTAATGATAGAACACAGGGTAGTAACTCACCCAAAAAATGCAAAACCAGAGAGACACTAGCCCTGACTGGGTGAAGGTTATTGTGCTGGCACCAACCAGAAAACCTTTTCTATTTATCTTTAACATATTTTTCCCATTTTTACTCATGGGGTCAGGGTGCCACTTTAACAGTGACAATCATCTAGAGACAAGGTTTACACACCCAGATGGCTAGCTCTGCCACAATTGTTCTTCCATACCACGGGCTGTCAGACGTAGTTGTTTGGGGTTGAGATGTATTAAACATCCCTGGTCATGTGTGAGTAAATCTAGTCTGAGTCAGCTTGTGGTAATTGCCCTGGCCATTTCCAGTTGAAAGGAAAAAACACCACTGTCTGGGCCATAAGAGAGTCACTACAATGATCTTTTAGAAGTTCTGCTGAAACTTCAGAAGCACCTTGGATATTAGTGGAAAAGCATACAGGAACATTTCTGTCCAAAAAAGACATTTATCTTCCAGGCCTTCTTGCATGGGAGTCCTTGAGCAGAATTTTGCAAATTGATTGTTTAGGGAGAAGGTAAAAAGGAATATGAGGTGTTCCCCATACATAGATATATCTTGGAAGACACTCTGATTCAGTTTCTATTCATGAGGGTCTGTCCTAGTCCTGCTCAGCTTGCCTACTGCACAATTTGCTCTGACCGGATGAAAGATGCCTGTACAGTGATGTGCTGGAAAGCTATATCCCAGGATACCATGGCTAGTCTGCACAAAGGGTACGATTTGGTTCCCCTTGAATGTCCAGCTAATGTTGTAGTCTGTCCATTTCTGGTTATAATTCTGACCTCATATTTTGCCTACCTACAAATGTCAATATTTCTAAAATACATTGATCTGAACCACCCTGGTGGCATAGAGAGATAAAGCCCTGACCACAGCCCAGGTGACCTGGGTTTGATTAGCATCTTAAGCAACTGATGGAGTAGCAGGAAGGGTGATCCCATCCTGGAGGGAGGGTGGTGGTGTGAGGATCTACTACATTTATTTCTGGTAGAGGCAGGAGCCAACATATGGTCGAGGTGTAGTCCAGTGAGGAGGCAGAGGTTAGACTACAAACACTGAAAGGAAGGGGAGGCATGGGTAGGTTATATTAAACCTCCCGACTGACTGAATGACAGCATTGACCTCCTAGGATGTCGTTAAGTTCTACACTAGCCAGGGAAAAAAATCAGTAATACACTGGGGTGAATTAAAGTAGTTGGTAGACCCTGTGATGGACACATAGCACTGGAATGGCTGTCCAGATGAGTAAAAGGAACTCAAACAAAATACTTTGACATTGTATTCTTTAGGGCAAGACACCCATATAGTCAGCCTTATAAAGCACAATAAATTACCCTAAACATTATTGACAGATTTCATTTATTTGTTTATTTTGCAGTCATATTTAGTCATATTTTGTTTTTACAGGAATGTGGCTTCCTTTTCAACTACGCTATCAAAATTCATTAGGGAGGGGACCTTAATGGGTACCAGTGTCAATGAATCAGGTTTCAATGCAAAAAGGAGGAATCAGTAAGGGGAGGAGGGGGAGTAAGATGGGAAGGAGGAATGAGATGTCAGTTATCACCTGGAATGTTGAAGGTAAACCTACTTTATTAAAGGTACATGCTATATAAAAAGCAATTAGAGTGATTGTCTGTGTTATAGGAACACACACTGAAGGTCAGTGAAAATAAGAAAACTCACAGAGACTTCCCAGAGGTAGAAGCTTATCAAGCAGCAAGAAAGGGGATACCAGTTTATTCACAAAGGGCTTTGGAAAGGTCACCAAGGGTATCAAGAAAAGTGGAATGGATGAAGTGATCATATAATTGAGATGCACTGTAAGGATCAGTTGTAAAGTAGGAAACGTGTCACAAATGAAGACAATCTGGAAATCTTCCAAAAACTTTTGGGGAGTTGGTAAAATGTGGAGGGAGATGCATGACTAAGGATATTTTAATATTTCTCTAAACTGTGATCAAATCCTGAATTAGACAGTCCTTTTAGGGGAAATGATTTTGCCCAGAAGAAACAGAGCTGAGCTTCAGGGCTAGCCACTCAGCAGGGTAAACAGTGGCTCTTGGCGATTTGGTCACACTGACTAATGTGACACACTGACCGTATGTAAAAATGAGAACAAGGGGATTGATAAAGACTTTAAGGGGTTAACCTCAGAGCAGTTTTCTATCAAGGATTTTAGGACAGAGTCTTCTGCTACCACTCACACCCCAAAAATTGTACCTGATGCATTTTCTAAATTCTGTGCTTTTTAAGTGCTCTCTAGTCATCTTCGCATGGTGTCCTTTCTGATAGTTCAACCTCTGTGCCCAGATGTAGTACTTGGTTTTGTTGTATCTTCTGTTGGCCACTCATCTTAAGGCTATGACCTCCATATGTTTTGCTTTCTATCAAATTGCACTGTGAAAGCCTACATTTTATTTAACAGAAACATTCAGAAATGTTTTGGCTTTACACGTCTTATCATTTAAATACAGTATTATACCTTTGGTTTAAATGTCCTAGTTTTAACTGACACTGTATTTATTTATGTGGCTTTTCATTTTTACTGTCTTCTTTTTGTTGTCCTTGTTTGCAACCAGTTTTTCTTAGTTTCTGAACCCAATCTTAAGTTGTATTAATCTTTTTTTATATGAAAGTTGCACTTGTTTTCAAGGTTTGATAAATGAATCCTTTCTAAGTAAACTT